>NC_053496.1:42680440-42822940 GCF_905171775.1 Rana temporaria | reverse complement strand
CATTACTATGTATTGGTGTCTTGCGTTGCCTAAAAAAAACACACCACAAAGCAGTAACATGTTTAGTGCATTACTGTGTTGCAAAGTGTGAATCTGGCCTCAAGCTTTACTTTCTCATGAATGTTATTGATTCGGGCACAACATTTTTGATTTCCCCGGTGGTAAAATTTCACTGCAGCAGAAACTATCAATTTCAGTTGTTGAGCTATTTAGGGAAAGTTCGCTTGAAAAGGAAAAAAAAATCCTACTTTTTTATTAAATTGGAGCAGGCATCACTAAATGGCGGGCTGCGGTCATATCACAAACACGAGACTTGGACCTCTGCTGGAAAAAGATTTTACTGTCTGGACCTCCATGAATTTTAATTCAATACCCCTTACTTAAAGGAACACTAAAGGTTCGTTTTTTTTATTAGATCAATTGATTGATGTAAGCTAGAGCATTTAAATATCACTTGCCTCGTTTTTCCTTTTGACCTCCAAAATACAATAATCCAGGTTTGAAAATGCCATTTCCTGTCTCTCCTCTTCTTGCTTTCCACCAGCATCTGAGCCGTTTTGCATGGTGGAAAGTAGAATGAGCTCACCCCCTCCCTATGACTACAGCCCTGCATGAAGATGCTCTCTTATCCCTCACAGGCATGGAGGCTAAGCCTAATGGGAACTGTAGTTCTCATTAGGCCGTGATGTAGCAAGAATGAATGCGCACCGCAAACCAGGAAGTCAGTGAGAATAATGATTCAGGAGTGCTGGAGGTGAATAAAACGGCTCGATTTCAACAGGTATCAAACTACACTGTAGTTATAATGCAAAACATTACTTTTTACTTTATCAGCTACTGTCAGACTTTAATTTAAGAGGAAAATATTTTTGTCTTTACAACCCCTTTAAACGATGCTTCTTTTGATTCATTTTCTATGATTTTTATTTTTTTGCCTTTTGTATAACAGAGGTTATTTTCTCTATTTTCTCTTCAGATCAAAGGTTTTACATTCATAAGAACAAAATCAGGAAAAACATTTACTTTACTTATTATAACATTAGTTCTTAATTGTTAAATATTTTGAGCTACATTCACGTAGCTCAGTGTATAGTTGTGCTGGCGTAGAGCATCTCATATGCGCTACGCCGACGTAAAATAGGGCGCCCAGACCATTATTCACAAAGGTCTGGCGCCGTACGTTGCGCCGGCGTAGTTTAACTAGGCAGGCGTAAGCCCGCCTAATTCAAATGTGGAAGGTAGTGGACGTGTTGTATTCAAATTAGCCGTGACCCCATGTCAATTTTTCTACCAACGATCTGCGCATGCCCGCACATGCTCAAAGTCACGTTGCATATACTCCCTAAGATACGTTGGCTCAATGCTTTCGACGTGAACGTAACCTACGCACAGCCCCATTCACGTACCACTTACGTAAACGACGTAAAATTCGACCGCTGTTCCGACGTCCATACTTTAAAATTGGCTGCGCCTCATATAGCAGGGGCAACGTTACTCCGGACGTAAGCCTTACGTAAATGGCGTAGCGGCGCAAGTATGTTCGTGAATCGGCGTATCTAGGTCATTAACATATTCTACGAGTAAATCTACGGAAGCGCCCCTAGCGGCCAGCGTAAATATGCACCCTAGATTTGACGGCGTACTAACACTTACATTGGTCGGAGGAATCTAAATTCAGGCGTATCTAGCTACCAGAATGGCACGCATAGATACGACGGCGCATCTTTCTACTTACGCGGCGTATCTATAGATACGCCGACGTAAAAGAATGCTGAATCTAGCTCTAAATGTCTTTATTAATTATTTTGTATCTTATGTATTTGATATATCCCTACTTCCCTTCAATTAGGGATACCTTTATATATCCATTGTATTTAAGTATATAATTTTTTGTTTACTGTAACAATTTATTTCTAACACTATGTTAAGAAACTAATAAAATTCTTGAAGCACAAAAAATTAAAAAATTAAAATAAAAATCAATGGGCCAGATTCACAAAGAGATACGACGGTGTATCTACAGATACACCATCGTATCTCTGATTTTTACTGGTCCTATCTATGCACCTGATTCATAGAACCAGTTACGCATAGATAGGGCTGAGATCCGACAGTGTTACACTGTGTTACACTGTCGGATCTTTTTTTGGATTTAAAAATGGCGCTGGGGGCGTTCCCGCTGATTTACACTGAATAATATGTAAATCAGCGAGATACGCGAAATTCACTAACGTACGCGGACCCGACGCTGTGTTCTTACGTCGTTTCCGTAGCGCGGTACCCGTCGTATACTTACCCATGCTAAAAGCAGGGGTAAGTATTGTTAAGTATGGCCGTCGTTCCCGCGTCGATTTGTATTTTTTTTACGTAGTTTCCGTAAGTCGTTCTCGAATACGGAACTACGTAGTTTGCGTACGCATCGAAACCACTGACGTCCTAGCGACGTCAGTGGGAGCAATGCACGCCGGGAAATTCCCCGGACGTATTTAAATCGGCGCGGGAGCGCGCCTGATTTAAATAGTACACTCCCCCAGCCGCAGAATTAGAATTCCGCCGGGGGAGTTAGGATCCGCCGTCGCAAGTTTGAAGGTAAGTGTGTTGTGAATTTGACACTTTCCTCACAAACTTGCGAGGGCGGATCTTAAAACACATAGGTTACACGGATCTAAAGATCCGCTAACCTTTGTGAATCTGGCCCAATATATTGCCAAAAAAAAAAAAAAAAAGAGAAAGAGGAAATAATTTGACCAGGGGCTAGTTGAAAGGAGCTTATGTAACTTTCAGGAACCATTTAAAGACTATTGTACCTTAAGACCTCTAAAAACAACCAAATTTTATTAAAAAGGTAACATTTCAATAGAATATGTGTCATCTGAGATTTCATCATAGAGTGTTATGGTGTGATGAAGGTTGGGCAGTAACGGCTGTGGTATAAATGGCTGTACTGGAAAGCAGATTACCTTGCCGCAATTTAGATATCTCACAAAGCTTTTATTTATCTATAATGTGAGGGACCTGAGAAGAGGAGGAGGAGAGGGGCTGTTGTGTGCAAAACCTCTGCACAGAGTAAGTATAACATGTTTATTATTTAAAAGAAAATCTTTAATGTCACTTTAAAGAGGGCTTCCAGCTGCTGATAAGCCCCCCCAATGACAGACCCCCACAACCATTGAGCCAAGGTTGTGGGGAAGAGGCCCCTGTCCTCATTACCTTGGTGCTTTGCCCATAATGAAGGCATGTAGCTTGGTATGGTTCAGGAGACAAGGGAGGGCACACACTCGACCCGCCCTTTTCTGGCCAGTCAGTCTGCATGCTTGGATTGAAGTGATTCTAAAAGTAAATTTTTTGTAATAATAAACTTGTCATACTTGCTCTGTGCAAAGGTTTTGCACATAGCAGCATCAATCCTCCCATTGTTGAGTCCCCTACTGGCACTCCTGTCCCCTCCCCCTTGACCAGTGCCCACCATTGGCAAGCAGCTTGCTATGGGGGCACTGGTGCGTGCTCACTCCTGAGCCTTGCTCTATGCATCCATAAGACTCCTAGGGGGTTATTTACAAAAGGCAAATCTACTTTGCACTACAAGTGCAAACTACAGTGCAAAGTGCACTTAAAATTGCACTTGTAAGTGCAGTTGCTGTAAATCTGAGGGGAAGATCTGAAATGAGGGGAAGCTCAGCTGATTTTATTCTCCAATCATTTGCAAGCTAAAATGCTGTTTTTATTTTCCTTGCATGTCCCCCTCGGATCTACTGCGACTGCACTTCCAAGTGCACTTTTAGTGCAATTTCAAGTGTACTTTGCACTTGTAGTTTGCACTTGTAGTGCAAAGTGGATTTGCCTTTAGTAAATAAGCCCCATAGAGTTGTGATTGACAGCAGTAAGAGCCAATGGACCCTGCTGCTGTGTCTCAGCCAATGGAAAGAGAGAGACCCAGGAAGGCTGAGGCTCCCGTGCAAATTGCTGGATCGAGAAGGGGCTTAGATGGGTATAAGGGAGGGGTTATGGGGGGGATCCGCACACAGAAGGTTTTTTACCTTCATGCATAGAATGTATGAAGGTAAAAAAACTTCAGCCTTTACAAACTACTTTAAGGGTCCAGTATGGACCTCTAAAAACAATCTACATTTTGCCTTCCTCTTTGAATCAAAATAGTAACATTTCAATAAAATATATGCCATCTGAAGATCCATCGTGGCGTGATGAGAGTTGGGCAGGAACAGGCTGTGCTATCACCGGCTGTATTGGAAAACAGATTACCTGGCTGCAATCCCTTTATTTTAAATATCTCACAAAGCTAATACTTATCTAGAAATGTGATTCATACCTCTCGAGGTTTGCAAGTTTCCATATTTTTTATCTTAACAGGCCGCGAGGCAAACAGCAGGGGGGGTCCGTTACTCTCATTATAGCCACGCTGTGTTGTGTAATTGCATGTGAACAAGTACCTGAAGCCACGATGATACCAGGCGCTGTATCCCGGCTGGCGATATTTCCAGTTGTGTACGGATTTTCAGATACCTTCAGATGTAGATGTAAAGAGCAATATGGCTGAAAAGGAAAAACAAAACAATAATGAATGTGGATGGTAGAAAACCAACCTCTATTGCTTCATCATATGATGTTCAGTGACTTGCCATAACAAAGGGATTTTTCTATGAGTTCCTAGGATCAGAAATGGATGAAAGTCCAGACACCTTAGACCTCAAAAGCCATCTGGTGTTAGCAATAGTTGGATGAAACAGCTGAAATACTGGAGCCAACAACAGGATCAGAATCCTCTCCATTATACAGTTTTCCCACGGGGGTTCTGTCTAATGCTGCGTACACACAAACGGAAATTCCGACTAGAAAACCGTGGATTTTTTTCTGACTGAACGTTGGCTCAAACTTGTGTTGCATACAAATAGGTAGATTCAGAAAGAGTTAGGCCGGCTTATCAGTAGATAAGCCGACCTAACTCAGAATCTAAGCCGACCTATGTTTACGCTTAAACATATCTGAGATACGACGGCTTGTGCCGTCCTATCTTAGATTGCAATATTTTGGATGGCCGCTAGGTGGCGTTTCCATTGCGGTCGGCGTAGAATATGTAAATGAGGGGATACGCCGATTCACGAACGTACGCCAGGCCGACGCAGTACTTTTACGCCGTTTACATAAGAGATAGGCCGCGTAAAGTTAGAGCTAGGCCCTAGTGGAATAGTAATGTCAAGTATGGCCGCCGTTCCCGCCGCGAAATTCGAAATTTTTACGTCGTTTGCACAAGTCGTCCGCGAATCGGGATTTACGTAGTTTACGTCCACGTCTAAATCAATAGGCCCGTACAGCGTACTTAGCCGCAATGCGCACTGAGAAATGTAGGCGCCCGGCGTATGCGCAGTAGCCAAAAAATGTCAAAAACGTGAGGTCAAGCCTCATTACCATTAAACACGCCCCCTCCAACCCATTTGAATTAGGCGCCCTTACGCCCGCCGCGTTTACACTACGCCGCCCTAAGTAAGGAGGTAAGTGCTTTGAGAATCATGTACTTGCCTCTCTTACTTAAGGCGGCGTAGTGTAAACATGCTAGGCTACGCCGCCGCAAATAAGCGCGCCCCTACCTGAATCTACCTAACACAGTCACACAAAATTCCGACCGCTAAGAACGCGGTGACGTACAACACTACAACGAGCTGAGGAAAATTAGGTTCAATGATTCCGAGCATGCGTCGAATTGATTCCATGCATGCGTGTTATTTTTGCGCATTGGAATTGCATACAGACGATCAGAATTTCCAACAAGAACTTTTCCTGTTGGAAAATTTGAAAACCAGCTCTCAAATTGTTGCTGTCGGAAATTCCGACAGAAAAATCCGATGGTGCCTACACACGGTCGGAATTTACGACCAAAAGCTCACATCAAACTATCCTTGTCGGAAATTCCGACCGCGTGTACGCGGCATAGTAGTTTTGTGTGTTCCGGGAAAAAAAAGCTACATTTGGGCTAAATAGGGATGAGCTAGGGTTCGGTCCGAACCCATGTTTGGCCAAAACCAGAACTAAGCTGCCAGTGCCAGCCCAAGTAGCTGCAAAAGGGAAATTTTCCAGCCCGCAGATTTACCTACACAAAGGTAAGGTAGATTTTGACATTATTGACCTCATGTGGCCAATAGTCATTGGTCAATGTCATTGTCTTAAGGTGAAACTTCACCCAAAAGGGGAAGTTCCTCATTTCTGCTTCCTTCCCCACTCCTCCCCAACCTTTGGCACATCATTTTTTTTGTTGGTGGGGCATCGGGGACCTAGTTTTGATAAATATCCACTTACACTCAGATCGCCTAAGAAATTAGAGTGGACGTTCACCTCCCCCATTCTCTGCTTGCAACCACTTGGAACACATCAAGTCCCAGAAGGCTCCGGGATCGTTCACAAGGTGCAGCACGGCTCGCACAAGCCCAGTGGGCTTCCGGCTGTGAAGCCTCAAAGAGTTACAGCCGGCTTCCAACAGTAAAGATTCTGGTTCTGGGGACCCTAAAGCCCTGTACACATGGGCCACAATCTCGTCAAGAAAAAAACGTTGTTTTTCCTGACGAGATTCTTGGCAAGAATCTCTTGCCGCCCGAGTGTACAGACACTCCATTCAAAAGAATCGTGGTTCTTTTGAAAGGCAAGAACACGGTGACGTCATTAGGTACGACTCGTCACATTTCGATGCCGTCGCCGCCATCTTGCTGCACCCTACCTATGCCTAGGAAGCTACCCGTGCATGCTCGAAATGACTTTGACGCATGTGCGGGTTTCCACGGCGACAGGAAAACACTGCCGAAAATCGCGACGAGAAAAAGCAGGTTCTCTATTTTTCTCGTCGAGATTCTGGGCAGTTTTCTTGATGAGAAACCTGAAAGCACACTCGGAGATGCACAGAGACACTCAGAGATATTCAGAGACACTCGAAAACACTCAGAAACATAGTGTTTCATAGTGTCTCCAAGCGTCTCCCAGTGTCTCTGAGCGTCACCGGCGCCCCCACACCTCTGGCCACATGCGGTGAGAGTGTCAGTCTGGTGGACTGTGGAGAGAGTGTTAGTCTGGAGGACTGTGGTAGAGAAGTTAGCCTGGAGGGTTAGTAAAAAGGGGCAGCTGCAGGCAGGTGGGTTGGCAGTGCCTGAACCGGTGGTGCTGGGATCAGTGACCACAGAGAGGAAGCACTGAAAAGCTGTGTCACCCTAGCTGTTCTCTGACTCTGAGTGCCTGTGGAAATTCGGTGTGCCTGGCTGTGCATAGTGGGGGATTGCATTCGACTTGTAGCTCCTTAGGGGGTATGCTACAAATAACGCACATTTTGTATAAAAAAAAAACTGTTATCTGTATATAAGTGTTAGCAAAACACACACACAAAAAAAAACCACACACATAGTAGTAAAAGGACCATAAAAAAGTTATCAGTGAGTTAATCTCCTAAAATATTTCTAGTTCTGTCCAGTTGCTTTTGTGATTCATAAACATCTATCAGATAGAACAGCCAGGATGGTGATACCATTTTCTCTGAACCACTTGCCTACCGTTGCACATTTTAAAAAAAGACCTCTATTTACCAACTGAGTTGGTGCCCAGCTTGTGCATGATGCCTATAATCAAGCTGTCATTAGACAAAACAGATTATAGGCAAAATGCCCATCAGATAGCCAATCACAGCAAACATGAATGTAAACAGCACTACTGTTTACAACCGAGAGTCCTTCCTCTTATAAGAGGTGTGATTCCTGGGGGGCCCTTATTATAAAGGGGGCTTCTAGCTTTTGATAAGCCCCCCTCCGTAGACCCCCACAACCACCAGGCCAGGGTTGTGGGGAAGAGGCCCTTGTCATTATCTACATGAAGACAAGGGGCCTTGCCCATGATGAATGCATGTTTTTTAGATTGGTTCAGGGGGAGGGGGGCACAAGCCCCCCCCCCCACCAGCCCTAGAATAACTGGGACCTTGACAGACACATGTAGAACCACAGCTGAGCTTCCCAGAAGGGTGGCAGCCCTTCACACTGGGAACTTCTCCTGGACAAGAACCAGGCTGCCTCAGGCTCTCAGCTATTTATGTGCTCCCAAACCTCCTACTGGCCACCCTTCTCTAGGGATTGGCTGAGACAACATACATATTCAAACTGTTGATTTGCCTCTTTCAACCCACTAATTCTAGAATCCTATAGGAGGCAGGCAGGAGCAGTAAAACCTGCAGTCAGTGAAGCCCAGAACAGAATAAGGCAATCACAAACTGCTCCACTACGTAATTACAGGGGAGCCAAAAATAAAATAAAAAAATACCTAGACTACCTAGCAACCTAGCTAGGATGGTGCTACACCTAGTAGGGAGATAAGGGGAGGAGCAGAGGAGCTGGTCCAGCACCAACAGTAATTAGACACACCCAGAAGAGGAGAGGGTTGTGATGTGCAAGGGACGAGGAGGCTGAGCTAAGGAACTGACTCTTCCTGGTTAACCCAAATTTTCTAGCAGGTTCAGAGGCACATTGCAAATAAATAGAACATCATTAATGGGAGAACTCTGGAAGTAAGCAATTAAAATATTTGATTTCCTGTGCTTTTACCTACAGTATTTTTAACTTGGGGACATGTTCTCTTTAAGGTCATTTTGTCTACTTTTTTCTGCACTTAAAAACTCATTTCAAACACAACCATTGCTGGGTTCTTGGCTCTGAAAACCAATGTCCCCTATAAAGAGACCTCCGAGCCTCTGCAAATGTTTACTTTGTTACCTATCGTCTTTCAATTTCCGATGTTAACTTTTATACCAAATTCCATTTTCACATAACGCATTGTATTACATTGTATATTCCTATGACCTGGATTTTATTTTCTGAAATGGAGGTCAGAAGCGATAAAACTTTCAAATCGAAGCGAGGAGGCTGTTTGTTAAATGCCATGCAGATGTAAAGCTCCAAATGCAGCTCCCTTCCCCCATCTTGTGGTCACGCTTAGAACTGCACACTCCAAATAAAGAGTCCCCTAAACTTTACTTTAAATTCCACCGGCCCATTTGGTTGATTCATTTTGGCAATAAATTGATATTTGCTTATCTTAATATGTCTGGATTTCAACGGAATGCTTTTTTTTTTTTAAAAGATCTATTTCCATTCTGGATTTCCCCATAGCTGCCGTCATGGCAAATATCAAGGAGCGTTGTGAAATAACTCACGTTTTGTTAAGCGTCTGCTGTAATGACGGTGCTAAAAGCCGCATTAACATTTACTGGAAGTAGTTATGTACATTTTTATAGAGGGGGAAAGACCAAAATAGATCTTCGTGCAGCTCTTAAAATTAATTTGTGGTTATTATGTCAATGTATGAAAAGACTGTTAAAAGAAAAGCGATACTGAGCAAATATGAAGGCTTTCATTGCTGACCTTACCTTTTAAAAATGCCAGTTTCCTGGCTCTTAGGCTGATCGAATAGGTTTGGTAATTACCGAGTCACTGACCTGGGATAAGGATGCTGATTCACACGGCACCAAGTTTTCTACACAACATCTTGCCAGCAGAAGCTTCCAGCAGGATCCAGTATTACAGTGCTCAGTAGGTATATAATGTTTGATTAACCCCTTCCTGCAAGGCCGATCCTAGGGTCACAGACGCCTGGGTGCAGAAATATTTCTGGCGCCCCCACATGGTCATCGTCATTTTACTAACTCCTCCCCTTTACAAATGTTTCTATGGCAATGACTTAACCACAGAGATGCTCCCCCACAAAGTCTTCATTAACCTGGGATCCTTACATGATCTCAACAATTAACAAAATACAGGAAGAGAAGCAAAGTACTTTATTGGGACCTGTAGGGGGGCCTCTGTGATGGACACAGAGAGGGATTCTGTTAGACGGTCTGTTAGATATTTGGCGCCCCCACCTCTGCAGGTGCCTGGGTGCAATGCACCCTGTGCACCCTGCCTAGGATCGGCCCTGCCTTCCTGCTTGCCCTGCGATCCCTTTTAAGAGTTCTGAATGCCCGGGGGGTGGAGGAATGGGCGATCACGTGACACCTGTGATTGGCTGTCATGATGTTCCATTGGCTACTGATCATTAATCTAGACCAGGGGTCTCAAACTGGCGGCACTCCAGCTCTTACGAAACTACAAGTCCCATCATGACTCTGCCTGTGGGAGTCAATCTTGTAACTGTCAGCCTTGCAATGCCTCATGGGACATCTAGTTTCACAACCGCTGGAGGGCCGCCAGTTTGAGACCCCTGGTCTAGACCAAGTGCTGTCTTTGCTATCTTGGCCTCTGTGCTGGGAGCGTTCAGTGGGTATACTACTAGCCCAGAAACATCAGCCACCCAGCGACATATGTGTGGCATGTGGGTGATAAAGCCCGACCTTTTGCCACCGCCTATATGTGTTACGCATGTGGCAAGGGGTTAATGTTTAAATGTGTAAAGTCTTACAGCATGCCACCACCATTGACTTCTGTCACCTGCATCCTGGCAACGAAGAGCGCAAATCCAGCCCCAAACAGGCAGTCAGTTCCCTATCAGGTACACTCTAATGCCTTGTACACATGATCGGAATTTCCGATGGAAAAAGTCACACGGAATTTTTTCATCGGATATTCCGACCAAGTGTGTGCCCCATCAGAGTTTTTCCATCGGAAATTCAGACGGACTTAGAAAGAGAACATGTTCTCTTTTTATCCGATGAAAAAAAAATGATATCGTAAATTCTGTTCGTCTGTACGGAACTCCGACAGAGAAAAAAACACGCATGCTCAGAATCAAGTTGACGCATGCTCGGAAGCATTGAACTTAATTTTTCTCGGCTCGTCGTAGTGTTGTACGTCACTGCGTTTTGAACAGTCGGAATTTGGTGTGACAGTCTATATGCAAGACAGCTTGAATGGAATTCCGTCAGAAAAATCCACCTGAGTTTATCCAACGGAAATTCCGATCGTGTGTACGGGGCATCACAACTCGGCCAATCAAATTCTACACATGCAGAACTGGTTAGTCCCACCAGCCATTGAGAGCGGACCTGATGGAGAACTGCATCACTATAAAACTATTCTGACTCGGCCCCTTACATTCCCCCAACAGGTCTGCTTTTATTGCAAGTAGGAGGAGCCAATTCTGCCTATGCAGAATTTGATTGGCTGAGCCAGTCAATTTAGCCAGTCATCAGGAGTGAACCTAATGAGAATCTACAACACTGTAAAACTATTCTGGCATGACCCTGACGTATCCCATCAGGTCCATTTTTGAAAACATTGGAGAAAGCTGTTGCATTTGATAAGCTTGGTCAATCAAATGACCCCCTCCTACTGGCCTGATGGGATATGTCCAGGTCCGAATCCAGAATAGTTTTACAGTGTTGTGGTCCTTTGTTTAGAAAGTTTGGAGACTCCTGCCCTAGACTGAGTGAACTGTGTGCCTGACTGCCTCTGCACTAATCTTGGGAAAAATCTGTTAAATTACTGCGGCTCCTACGGTGGGAGGAGCTACACATAAAAAATATAAAACCAAAACATGGTCCATTTTATTTACAGCAATATCAATAATTTTCCCAGTCATGAACATAAAGCCCACCTTCCCTAATGAGAATTAACATGTGTCTGTAAAACAAATCTTCCTATTTTACTTGGAAAGTAAAGGGAAAGGGCTTCATATTGATCATCCCACCAAGGAGATGGGAATTACACACTCAGCGGCCGTTTTATAATGAATACAATAGATTTGCTGATTTTAGGTGATCAATATGTTTTATAGAAATCCTTTTTTCTGGTCTTCTGCATAAATCTTTTTTTTTTCCTTTACATTTAAATGCAATATTTATGTGGATTGCTCTGGACTGTAACTAGGAAGATATTACACGGGTCTAAAAATATCCATGCTGCACTAATGTAGGAATACAATCAGGGGCATAGTCATAAGATTGTTCTTTGTTTCTTTGATTTATGAAAGTCTGAAATGGAAAGCTGTGATAAAACTAACATCTATAGAAAACTGTGAAACGTTAACGCTTAGGGTGAAAAAAAGGCAAAAAAGCTCAATTTAAATGCACAGTTTCTCTCATGTGCTGAAATTGCTTATTCTGATTTCACTGAACACTGAAAACTCTTCAAGACTGACATTTACCCATTCAAAATTTGCATAACTCCTCCCAAGTGGAGGGTTCTTGACAGGAGTACTGGAGTACTGAGACACATAGGTGTGCGCACAGGGTGTGCCGGATGGGCCTGGGCACACCTGTAACGGTCACCGCCGTTTACGATATCAAACACGACGGCTCATCTGACACTCCACAATCTAGCAGACATCAGACATCCCATTTCCCCAGAAATAAGTCAAAATGTATGAACACTTTTAATGGTAACTTAGCTTTCTTATATACAGTTTTAGAACCCAAGTGAACAATGAATCAACTCCACCCACACGGCACGTCAATCACATTTTTTTACATAATGACATTCAGAGGAGTTAATTATCCCCCAGACGTTACGTCTCCGACAAGTTCCCCTCACCTGCATAATACACATTCCTTAAGTCAACACCCTAATCACCCCATTTACATTAGCATTATTGCTCTGTGTGCCGATAGGGAGATGGGAAAGATCTCCCACTGAGCAACTCTGCTTATAAGAGAAGTGTGGAAGCATTTCTCTCTCATTGAATGAATCTGCAGGCAATGGAGATCATGCGCCGATGGGGCAGAGTGCCGCAAAGAAGACTGTATGTGTGCGCGTGTATTTCATATATATTTGATGTGCACACCCTAATGCAATAGGCTACACATACCTATGCTGAGGCATCAGCAACAGGCAACAGCTCATGGCTGGTGAGAGGGGCCAGCAGCTTCCTCCAAAACAACACAGTATTCTGTTGGCCCCTCCCACCAGCTATGAGCTTCCTGCATTGGATAGAGAAGCAAAGAGTCCCAGTGATGGGTCTCTGTTAGGGTGACCACATTTCCAAACTACCATTCAGGGACACCCCCCTTCCCAAAAATCAGCTTGTGCTGTAACGAATCACAGCACAGTGATTGGACACAAGAGGCAGGATTTATGATTTCTCCAATCACAAGCAGGGGGCGGGATTGTGCTCCTCCAGGCATTCCCGGCCAGGACAAGTACTGTCAGTGAGTAAAGCGGTGATGTGGCAGGCTTTTTTTGGAGGAATCAGATTGGCTAGGGGGGTAGCTGTGTCAGTTTCATTCCGGGACACTGTATTGTCCTGGAATGAATGTGCCCGGGACAGACCTGCAAAATGCGGGACTGTCCCAGGCAATCCAGGACACGTGGTTACCTTAGTCTCTGTGGGCCTAACTGGGTCCAAATTAACCGCTTGCCGACCGTAGAACTTACATATACGGTGGCAAGGCGGCTCTCCTGCACAGGATCACGTATAAAAGTGCGTGATCCTGCACTTCCGGGTCTGGGGCGCGCAGTTAAAATAACTCAGTGCAGTATCGCAAAAAATGGCCTGGTCATGAAGGGGGATAAATCTTCCAGAGGTCAAGTGGTTAAGGTATTTAATGAAACCTGGAAGGTTTAATTCAATATTTTTAATACCATGTTGATTGAGGGGGGCAAAGCATGAAGGACACTCACCAGCACACAGTTGACAGGATCCCCTCGTAGATCGAAGTCTGGGGCCTGTAGAAGAGTCCAGTCTCTCCCCTTGTTGTAGGTGATAAACGTCTTCACTTGGCTGTCAATCTTCTTGTTCGCTAAGAACATCCCCTTTATCCCTGCTACCTGGGAAAAATGGATGCAGCTGAGAAAACAACCACTTTATACAGCCCCTTTGATATATATTCTGTATATACACTGCAATATACTGTGTGTGTGTGTGTATATATATATATATATATATATATATATATATATATATATATATATATATACACACACATTTATATGGTGGATTTACAATATGTCAGAGTAATTCAAAATAAACACTGCTTCTATTTGTATGATGAAGGTGATGTGATACTTTTGCATTTATGTTGTATGACACCAACACTCTTCTCACTACAGCACCATGCATGGCTGTGACTTTACATCTGCTGGTGTGTGAATGGGATACAAATCTTGATAAGTCTATGTCCATCCGGTGATTTAACAGCCCAAGGCTCCATCTACTTGGTGGTTGGTCAAGAAAAGCTACTGTTTATTTGGTGATGGATAACCCAATACTACCATCCACCTAATGAATATTTGCCCAAGGCTCCTTCCACCTGGTGATGGGACACTCAAAGCACTGTCCACCTGTGCTGGTTTGCCCAAGGCTACCATCCGTCTGGTGATCGGTTTCCCAAGCTTACCATCCACCTGGTAATTGGTCGCCCGAGGCTCCTTTCACCAGTGGAAGTGCTCCATTATAGGGAGGTAATGTGTTCGCCACAACTGGAAGACAACCACTTCACTACAGAACAGTGCATGACTGTGGCTCCCTATTTTCTGAAGTAAAAATTAAATACTATTCCTTATAAGGCTCCCTCCACTCAATGATTGGTTGCTCAAGGCTCCGTCCACCTAGGATTGGTTGCCCAAGGCTACTGTCCATCCAGTAATGGGTCCAGTGCCGATCCTGACCTCCCTGGGGCCCTAAGCAAAATGACATGTCACATTAAAGCTGAGAACCGGGGGCGCTGACAACAGTGACGTGTCACATTAAAGAAAGTTGAGAAGAGGGGGGAGGGGGTGTTCTGCTGTTGGAAATGACATCTTACATTAAATTGAGAAGCAGGGGGTGCTGACTTCTTATCTCTTCTCCCATGCAGCCAGCGAGTTGAGAAGCGGGTGAGGGGGCGAAAATGACTTCTAACCAGTCGGGGCCTCTAGTAATTTGGGGGACCCTTCGCAGCTTTGCGGGGCCCTAAGCGGCTTGCATAGTGAGCCTATAGGGCGGATCGTCCCTAAATGGGTCACACAAGTCTACTTTAACCCAGTGATTAATCACCCAAGTTCGCCATTATGGGGAGGTAATGTGCTTGCTACACCCAGAAGACAACCTTCTCACTACATTACTGTGCATGACTGTGGCTTCCTATCTGCTGATGTGCAAATAAAATATAAAATACTATTTCTGATACGGCTCCTTCAACCTGATGATTAGTCACTCATGGCTCTGTCCACCTAATGAATGGTCCCCAAAGGCTATCGCTGACCCAGTGATCCAAGGATCCTTCTACCTAGTGATTGGTCACCCAAGTCTTTGTCAACTTGGTAATTGGTTGCCCAAACATCAAGTGCTCCATTATGGGGAGGCAATGTGTTGGCTACACCTGGATGTTTTAAGTATTTCTCCAAGTTGCAGAAGAGAATTGAGGTGGTGGGGTAGCGAGTGCACCTTAAGAAGATGCACCTATTGTAAAAAAAGCTTGTTACTTTACCTTGTATCTGCCTTTTTTAACAGACTCTTTTGTCCCAATAGTTGTGCATAACTGTGTAAATGGGGACGGGGTGGGGCAACATATTAAACTGCATTATGTGTGAAACCCAACACACTTTGCCTAAAACAAGCCTAATTACCTACAGCTTGGTTAACATTTTGTTGATCTCCTTTTTACCTTTTATAGGTGAATCCAAATAGGGGAAACAGAGAGATTAATAAATGTTCACAACATACCTATTACTAAGCTTTGGATTATCTCTGGTGTTCTCCTTTGAGTTGGGCATACAACATGACCTATACAAAACGGGGGTCCCTGACATACCTCGTAGAGGTCGATCATGACGTTCCCCTCTGGGCTTTTAATGCTCTTCACGTTTTCTAGCGCCAGTGAGAAGAAGATGCCCCTGGTGTCGGAGATGTACAGGTTATAGGTCTCATTCTGATTCCACTCCTGGATGGCAACAAAAACTTGGTTCTCATCCGTGCTGATGACATGCATGTCCTGGAGGAAGGAGAATAAAAGAGAATTAAAGGACCTTGCAAAACAAAATGTAATTCACCATTTTGTTCATTCTCATCCTTAGTTGTATCCCAGTGCTGGCAATCTCCTGTGGGTTCATTGCCACTTCCTGTCTACAGATAGTCCATTAATAGCAGTGGGGTGTGATGATGGAGAAATTTCATATTTTCCTATTAAAGTTGTCTCACAATATCTAATAAAGCCTCCAATATCCTGGTCACCTTAGCTGACACTTCATACCAAAGGAATGTCATTACAAACTCCTTACAAAGTCCTTAAAAAGTTCATGTTGCTTGCAGTGGGGGCTGACCATGACACAAGTACTATATACCACAACTATAACTTGGAATATTCAGTCTCTACCAGGGCGAGCATGCCCCTGGGTTTGATCATCTGTGCCACGCCATGTAAAAGAGGGCGGGACTCCGTGGTGAAAAGTCAACTTTAGTTAAGTATTATTGTTATATTTTCTAATATTATTGCATTTGACATTACTTAATTAAACTTTATACTTTTAAGTGTTTGTGTGATCTCTCTTTGCACATCTTGAATACAACCCCAAAAACGTAAACTATCATGTAATCATGATAAAACAGGGTGGTTTCCTGGTGTTCAAAACTTTAAGTCTTAATGTCAGAAGCTCATGTGACAGTGGGACAAAGTAGAAGCACAACTGAGAAACAGGGACCGAATAGTAGACATGTGTAAACTGAAATATTTTGTTTCGCAAATTCGTTTTCGTCCGAAAAATAAATTGATTTAGTTACTCCCGAAATTCGTTTTTATTTATTTTGTTTTCCGTTAAAAAAAAATGCATTCGTTCGAAAATCCAAATTAAGGTCGAATCTGTCATTGAAGACTTATGGTGTCTGTCGAATGTTCTAAGAAGAAGAAGAAAAAATAAATAAAAATTCGACGGAATCTTTAAAAGAAAAAAATTTGACTCTTCATGTCTCTCTATGTCGAATCTTTATGTCTCTCTATGTCAAATCTTTTCTCTCTATGTCGAATCGTTTCTCTCTATGTCGAATCTTTTCTCTCTATGTCGACTCTTCTTCATGTCTCTATAATGTCGAATCTTTTCTCTCTATGTCGAATCTTTTCTCTTTATGTAGAATAATATTGGGCAAGGGCTAATGGACTATGTCGGTACTTAGATCAGTTATCAAAAGAGTATAGTATAGGTAAAAAAAAATTCATTTATTAAAACATAGACATCAAAAAAGCAACTTGAGGAATACACAGCATTTTAAAATTACAACAATGGTATTTTAAAGCGATTGATTATACGACCGACCAGCACCGAATGGAGATGGTATGTAGGCCCTAATGAATGAATGAATGAATGAATGACTTGTATAGCGCAACGCATGCGAACTGAATCGCCTCTGGGCGCTTTATCCAGCCATTATCTACTTGGCTGGTGCGGTCATTTTTACCCCGTAGGATCATGACACGCTAGGGACACACAGTCATACACACATATATACTGGGCCAATTTGGACGAGATCCAATTTACCTACCAGCATGTCTTTGGAGTGTGGGAGGAAACCGGAGTACCCGGAGGAAACCCACGCAGACACAGGGAGAACATGCAAACTCCAGGCAGATGGTGTTGTGGTTGGGATTCGAACCAGCAAACCTTTTGCTGCCAGGCGAAAGTGCTACTCACTGCACCAATGTGCGGGCAACGATGAGGCAGAGGGGGTCGTATAGATCACAATCTCAAGTTTTGCTACACAAGGGTAGCTTCGTCAGGAGATATAGGTCTATGAATACAGATTCACTCCTCGGAGGAGCCAAGGCCCCACGTAGAGACAGAGGTCTCACGCAAGGTGTACGTTGGTGATGGGAAACGTCCCCAGCAAGGTGAGGGTCTGTATTGACTGTGTATAGTATCAAAAAAAAAAAAAACTTAGGGGCCCTGACCAGGTTGGTAACAGGCAGGGACCGAATAGGGAAGCCGCCAAGGACAAGGTTGGGAGAGCCCAATTAAGGGATGCCATTAATGGAGGTAAAAAGGTTAGGACCACTTGAGCGGATAAGTCAAGTAGCGTGTCCCAGGGCCGGGTGTGTATCACAAAATCTTGTTTTTACCTATACTATACTCTTTTGATAACTGACTTATCTAAGTAACGACATAGTCCATTAGCCCTTGCCCATCTTCCCTGGTCTCCTTGGGCCTCTGGGGGTCCCAAACAAACCTTACCTTTACTCAAATTATGTTAGGATGATGGTACTTTTATGTTATGTTTTTCTTTTCTACTGAGAGGTCTCCTTATAAATCGTAGAATAATATTGGACTAATAGAGTTAAGGTTATGCACATTCGACCACAACGAAAACAAAAATAAAGCATTTGTTTAGGACAGATCTTCGGTTTTTCGTTTTCTGTGCTGTTTGTTAAAACGATATCGAAAATACCTGAAATTCGACGAAAAAAAATGCACCTACCAAATAGTAAAACATCAAAAAGGAGCACCAGGTAGTTGTCTCAGGCCCCTTACGCACAGGGCCCTTCAGATGACAGCCCAGTGTGCAAGGGGTCTAAAAGTCAATAATCATTTATTGCTGATTAAATGGAGAAAATAGGAAGATAAAAAGGAGCCAACACGTTTTTGGAGACCAACATTCTCCCCTTCATCAAGGCTGAAGCAAGACATATCTATAACCAAGACTGTTAATGATCATCATAGATGTGTCTTGTTACCAGGCCCTGATAAAGGGGAATTGTTTGGCCTCCAGAAGAGCTGTCACACTGGGGCGACTCAGGCGGCCTGACAAGTCATGTCCCATTCTATTCAATAGAACCGTTCTAATAGGAGCAACGCAAGTCGCTCCGACTTAGAAAAGGTTCTTGTACGACTTTGGGGTGAATCTGGGCAACTTGCATTGACTTCTGTACAGAAGTAATTTGCAAGTCGCACTCTGAAGTCGTCTTCAGGACGCCTTGCCGAGTTGCCCCCAAAGTCGTACCATCCCAATGTCAACCCGCTCTTACACATTGGATTCCTTTTTCTTCCTGTTTTAATTGTATCAGCATTAAATAATGATGACCTGCTGAAACTCTTTTTGTCGATTTCACTTGGATTTTTACTGCCACCCTTTGGGCAACTTCTGCTATTGTTGTCTGATCTTTAGCATTGGTTTTGAGCATGCTTGTACTTTGAACTTTAGCCCGGTGGACTTGTGTACACACGATCGGATTAGCCTCCATTGGACATTTGTTGCCAGAAAGTTTGTCTGCTTGCACAGCGAACATTTGTCCGATGAAAAACACAAAAAGTTTGTCCAATGGAGCATACACACAGTCGGATTGTCCGATCAAACAGGTCTGTCGGGCATTTGTTGTCAAAGAGTCAGATTGTGTGTATGGGCCTTATGTGTGTTTGTCCCTGGTCCGAGACAACGCTGTATGATGTTAGGTGTAGGATTTTTTGTTCTATTGTAATTTTTTATCTTATTTGGTATACTCTTTTTTCATACTATTAATTAATTATTTAAATATAACAATTATCCGTGGTATTATTTCCCTAAGCTCTTTCCATATGGTACTCAGCACTTACCTTCTCTTCGGTATAGTGCACACTTGTTTCATATGCTTCCCTTTGGCCACTGAGTCCCACTCGATTTGAGTGTGTGGATAATTACCCGGTGGTACCCCTATGTGTACCTTCATTTAGTTGTCTCCCTACCCTCCCCCTTTTTTTGGCTCAGTGAGAGCTGATTGGAGGGGAGGAACACACCCCCTTCACACAGCAAACAGAGCTGAGGCTGGCAATAACAAGCTGTGTACTGGAGCTCCCTCCCTTGTCACCTTTTTTCTCTTAATGTCAGTAAAACGTGTCAGACATGATTCATGCTGATAGCAGAGGAATGAAGCAGCAGACAGAAATTACACTTGTGCTCTGGATTAAGACAAGTACACACTATAGAGGGAGATGCTTTGTGGATATTTCATGTTTCCAGGTTTAAAACCATGTTAAAGACTTTGCACTACAAAGTAACAACCATTGTACATTCAGGAAACTCAGACTCTTTGCGCACTTCCTGGAATGTTCAGGATGGTTTGAGTGTACTTACCAAGCATAGAATTACAAATGAAATAGCATTACTATAACAAGTGAGGGTATCTTACAGTGCCCACTATTAGCATTGCAGCATACTGTAGTATTTTTTTTTGACAGGTGACAAGTCCCTATTTAAGTGCACCTGTACAAACGGGATCAAACCAGATCTTTAAAACAAAGGACATATAATAGGCGCCACGCTCCATTCCCAGTCCCTGCCGTCACATGCGCCATTATGAAACACGCTCACTAAGAGTCCTGTATAACCCTTCCTTAGGAAAGGCTAACATCCAATATTGAATCCTAAATATTAGTTTGAAATAGTTCTGGTAAGAGCCAATATTTATACTGATTATGAGAGATTATTCCGGGGCTGAATGAAATCTGAACATCCATCCTTCGTATAATGTGCAGAATTCAAACACAGCCAACTATGTCAATATATATATATAGAATCATCCCACCTAAAATCTAGCAGAATACAATCATTAAAGCTGAACGCCAGGCGCAAAAGTTTTAAAATATCCCCAATACTCACAAAGGACATAAATTCGGTGTGTGTATGCACCCAATGCCTATGAAAACCTAAATGTAGAAGTGATACCATTAATGAGCTCTACAGAGCTTGTGCAGAGAACAGAGCCATGGAAGGACCCAGCAAGCTCCACCCACCATATAGAAAACTACAGAGGGGCGGAGACAAGATCAGTCACCCTGCACATGGAGAGAGCAGCAGTGAGTATTATAGGGTCTGGGGGGGAGTGTGTGTACCTGATTAACCACATCCCCTCCAGCCTATAGCAGAATGATGGCCAGGAGGGGGGGGGGGGGGGGGTCAGTTATCCTGACTAACTGACGTCAAGCAGGATAAGCCACTTAGGCCACACCCCCAGGGGCGTGGTAGACGGCGATTGGTGGTGTGGGTGTGTCACTCTGACACATCCGCATCTCAAATTATGGTGAAGAGCCTATGACTTAGACTCTTTATCACGATCAGCTGTGACCAATCACAGCTGATCACAGTGGTATTCAGGAAGTGCCGGTAATCGGCTTTCCTCAGTTCACGCTGACAAGGCACAAGTAGAGGGAGAGCCAATCAGCATCTCTCCTGACAGGGGGGGGATCTGTGATTATTAGCGCATAGATTATCAGTGCAGTGCCCCCATCAGAGGTGCCCACAACAGGTGCCAATCAGTACCTATCAGATGCCAATCATGCAAATAAAAATGCCAATCGTGTCCATTAGTAATGCCTGTCAATGCCCATCACAGATGCCAATCAATGCCCATCATAAATGCCTGTCAGTGCCTCCTCATCAGTGCTGCATATCAGTGCCATCTATCAAACCATTGGTGCCCCCATCAGTGCCACCTATCATTGCCTAATAAAGATAGAAAAAATGGACTTGGACTTTTTAGGCACAGTAACACAATATGACACCTATCATTGCCTATCAGTGCCACCTACCAGTTCCCAGTGCCACCTATTAGTGCCGCATATCAGTGCCCATCACTGCTGCATATCAGTGACACCTATCCGTGCTGATTTTGGTGCCCCCTCATCAGTGCTCATCAGTGCCACCTTGTTAGTGCCCGTCAAATTAGTTCTCTATTTAGAGCTGTATCAGATTTTGCACTTTCAATTTTAGTAAATAACCCCTGTGGATTATGTCAATGCATAACCTGTCATTTGAAACATAACATATGTAATAAACACTTTCTCTGCTAAAATACTGGCAAATCTGTTCAGTAGTGCTTGTGGGTCAGATGCTTCTGCCACATCCAATAGTTTTCTGGGTAACACCACTCTCCACTATTGCCACTTTGCTGTTTCTGGTGACTGCTTTGGTCCTCTACATGCCCCCACCCCCCATGTTCCTATAAGTCTTCGAAACACATGCCCCCTAACCCCCAGTGTCTAAAAACAAGCTAAAGCAATAGACCAATTGGCTCATGCTGTATTACCCTCCCACTCTCAGTCTGATTTTTTATTGATGGGGAGTGTGGGAAGACAACATAAAGATGAATTTTAGGAAGTAAAACTCTTTTTTTTTTTTTTTTTTATAAGTTAACAGAAATGTAAAATTACAGGGTTGTTTTTTTTTTTTTTACTTGCCCAATATTTACTTTAAAAGGGTTAAAAACTAACAAATAGCAAAGAGGAAAGTGCTTATTATCACTTACCAAATCTCTTTCCAACATCTGCCCAGCACACGGACATAGCGCACAGTCAGCAATACATGGCTGATTATATCTGTGATGATTAATCAATTTCTGTTTTTAAAGGGCCTTCTATTTTAGGTGGCTTGAAGGGATTGACGGGGAGAAGAAACTTTTTATCTATCTTTTTAGCTTTCCAGAGTCTTTTAGACTGGGTTCACTACCTCAACGGATCCGTAGCACATCAGTGGTCCCCGTGCGTCCTGGTTCACCCTTTCAGGTCCGATTTCAGACCAAATTTTGGGGCAGAATTCGGACCTGAAACGGACAAAAAAAGCCACACGTTTGTCCAGCAAATGCACACCGGACCTGCTGCGAGATATGCGAACCGGCTCCATAGAGAGCCAGTCACATTCTCCCTGCTATAACGAATTGGATGTGGGGAAAGGCCGCATCCAATTTGCATAGGTGTGTGAACCCAGCCCTTAACCATGTATTACAATCATCCAGCAGGAGGTTGTCCTGGCATTCAGCTTTCTGGATGCTGTAGTAATTCATTAGGTTCCACAGACATTGGGGGCAGATCCTCGTACAATTGCATGGCGCAGCGTATGTGAGATATGCTACGCCGCTGTAACTTACTTTTTTAATCTTTGAATCCACAAAGAATTTGCGCCGTAAGTTACGGCGGCGTAGTGGTAAATCTCTCATCGGCGTAAGGGCGCGTAATTCTAATCAGCGAGTAGGGGGGCGTGTTTGATTTAAATGAAGCGCGTCCCCGCGCTGAACGAACTGCGCATGCGCCGTCCCTAAATTTCCCGCCGTGCATTGCGCTAAATGACGTTGCAAGGACGTCATTGTTTTGACGTGGACGTAAATTACGTCCTGCCCCATTCACGGACGACTTACGCAAACAACATAAAATATTTTCATATTTGACGCGGGAAAGACGGCCATACTTAACATTGCGTACGCCACCAAATAGCAGCTTTAACTATACGCCGAAAAAAGCCGAACGGAAAGAACGTAAAAGAATGTGACGGCCGCTTGTACGTTCGTGGATCGTCGGAAATAGCTAATTTGCATACTCGACGCGGAATGCGACAGGAACGCCACCCAGCGGATGCCGAAGAATTGCATCTAAGATCCGAAGGCGTACGAAGACGTACGCCTGTCGGATCTAACCCAGATGCCATCGTATCTTGTTTTGAGGATTCAAAACAAAGATACGACGTGGGAAATTTGAAAGTACGCCGGCGTATCACTAGATACGCCTGCGTACTCTCTTTGTGGACCTGCCCCATTATATTTTCCTCTGCCATATTACCCTTCATTGATACTGGGGCTTGGTCTGATAGTGATATTACCTTATTGGATATGTTTTTCAGGGACTCTAAAATCTGGTTTTCCAAAAACATACACTATATCACCAAAATGATTGGGACGCCTGCCTTTACACGCACATGAACTTAAATGGCATCCTAGCCTTAGTCCGTAGGGTTCAATATTGAGTTAGCCCACCCTTTGCAGCTATAACAGCTTCAACTCTTCTGAGAAGGCTGTCCACAAGGTTTAGGAGTGTGTCTATAGGAATGTTTGACCATTCTTCCAGAAGTGCATATGTGAGATCAGGCACTGATGTAGACGAGAAGGCCTGGCTTGCAGTCTCTGCTCTAATTCATCCCAAATGTGTTCTACCGGGTTGAGGTCAGGACTCTGTGCAGGCCAGTCAAGTTCCTCCACCCCAAACATGCTCATCCACACTATATTACCAAAAGTATTGGGCCATCCCTCCAAAACATTTGGTGGAAGGGAGATTATGGTGTAGGGTTGTTTTTCAGGGGTTGGGCTTGGCCCCTTCGTTTCAGTGAATGGAACTCTTAAGGCGTCAGCATGCCAAGACATTTTGCACAATTTCATGCTCCCAACTTTGTGGGAACAGTTTGGTTGATGACCCCTGTAACGGAATGGCCCGTGATACCCAGAGACTTTTGAAGGATGTGGGGTACTCCTGTGCCAGCTTCACTAATGACTCTTGGGTCTAGGGTCATCCTATATCCCTTTTGGGCATAGGATGACTGAGAAATGATAATTCATGTATTACAGGATATCTTGACATATTACAGGTGGTTTATTCTGACCCCAACAGGTCAATAGGACAGTGATTCATTCAATGTGTAACATAGACTGTTGAGATGCTAATTAAGTCCACCTGGCTGTAGTGATGGGGCTTGCTGTGATTGCATTCTGTTGTCCATTGTGCTAATTACGATCTTTCATTGTGTATGCTAATGACACTGTTTTGTGTGAAAATACTATTGATAATAGATGTGGAATGTGACTTATCAGCTGTAGTAATTAACTCATCTAGATTCGGTACCAGAATGTCTGTCTGGGATGTGGATTGAGGGGGAAATTTTAAGCACCCAGTGTTTGATGTTTTGGGTGGAAAGTTTCATTGTCCTTGTGATTACTGTAGCATGCTTGTAACTGTATATAACAAGGCTGAGTTACCATTAAAGCATTCATTCGTTTGAACCAGAGACAGAGCTGTGTGTCTCGTCCTTCTGGGGAATTCTTATGGATCGTGTCTGCTGGATTGTCGGAGTGTCGGATAAGCTGCCTTGGGTTGGTGGAATGGAATATCGTAAACAGTGTTAACCCCTGACCGTTACAACCCCTTCCTGTTCAAACTTGACTGAGCACCAGTAGACAAAGCAAGGTCCATAAAGAAATGGATGAGCTTGTTTTTCAGTTGAGTCTCCATAAAACTATATAGGGTAATATTTCAAATTAAATTTTACATTTGAGTCATGTAAAATCTGCCTTTTTTAAAAAAAGTTTCCACACCTGAAGGTGAGAGAGAACCCCCTCATGCAGCACACATCAGGTGGCCTGGGTGCCCATGTCACAATGACCCCGGGTGGTTGTCTGGTTTTCTAGAGCCTTGGTTTGGACCACATAGTGCTCCAGGTAGGAAGGTGTTAAATGTGCAGTAAGAAGAAGCCTAGGATCAAGATCTGTGCAGGTACAATATGTGGTTTAGGTTTAATAACCTGTGATGTTTGTACTAGAGGAGCCCAGCTGGAGACCCTTAGGTGAGAGTAGTAGTCACGCAAAAATCAAAAGATTGCTTAAGCAATCCATCAACTCGATCATGTGCTACAGAAATGGGACTGCGGAGAAAAATGACTGAAAAGTGAGAAGTAAAGCTGGCAATAGAACAGTAGAATTGTGTTAGAATATTTTACCTTTCAGAATGTTCACTTAATTTTCTTATGGTTAGTGGGGTCAAATGTTTTTTTTTTTAGCTGTAGTGGTGGGATTTTTTTTTCTGGAACAAACTAAATTTGAAAGTGGATGTGATTTTCTTTTAGGAAAAATGGTAAACCTTGTAATAAATTCTATGTCTGGGATTCTATTCAAACAGCAGGGTTTGTCAAAAGTTTAACGGCTTTCAAATTAAATTAAATGGCAAGAAAGAATGTTCTCATGAATGATTTTTCTGAATTTCCATATGAATGTTTGAATGAAATTCTACTAGCTGGCCATAGATTAATAGAATTTCAAATGGAAATTCTTAGGAAAAATCTTATGCCGCGTACACACGATCATTTTTCGGCATGAAAAAAAACAACGTTTTTAAAAACGTAATTTAACTACTTGCCGACCTGCCGCCGTTATTCTCCTGCACGAGAGCCTGTAGCTCTACGTCGGCTCTCTCGCAGGCAACTAGGGGCGCGCACGTGCCCCCCGCTCGCCCCCGACTCCCGTGCGCGTGCCCGGCGGGCGCGATAGCCACCGGGCACACACGATCACTCGTTACAGAGTGCCAGGTCCTGTCAGGGGGGAAATGCTCTGTTCATATAATGTATGAACAGAAGATCAGTGATTTCCCCTAGTGAGGCCACCCCCCCACAGTAAGAACACACCCAGGGACATACTTAACCCCTTCCCCACCCCCTAGTGTTAACCCCTTCACTGCCAGTGGCATTTTTATAGTAATCCAATGCATTTTTATAGCACTGATTGCTAAAAAAATGCCAATGGTCCCAAAAATGTGTCAAAAGTGTCCGAAGTGTCCGCCAAAATCACTGATCGCCGCCATTACTAGTAAAAAAAAAATATTAATAAAAATGCCATAAAACTATCCCCTATTTTGTAAACGCTATAACTTTTGCGCAAACCAATCAATAAACGCTTATTGCGATTTTTTTTTACGAAAAATATGTAGAAGAATACGTATCGGCCTAAACTGAGGAAAAAAAAAGTTTTTTTATAGATTTTTGGGGGATATTTATTACAGGAAAAAGTAAAAAAAAAATATTTTTTTTCAAAATTGTCGCTCTAATTTTGTTTATAGCGCAAAAACTAAAAACCGCAGGGGTGATCAAATACCACCAAAAGAAAGCTCTATTTGTGGAAAAAAAAGAACGCCAATTTTGTTTGGGAGCCACGTCACACGACCGCGAAATTGTCAGTTAAAGCGAAGCAGTGCCGAATCGCAAAAAGTACTCTGGTCTTTGACCAGCAATATGGTCCGGGCGTTAAGTGGTTAAAATGATCGTGTGTGGGC
Source organism: Rana temporaria (assembly GCF_905171775.1). Classification (NCBI taxonomy): domain Eukaryota; kingdom Metazoa; phylum Chordata; class Amphibia; order Anura; family Ranidae; genus Rana; species Rana temporaria. Next base: position 42,796,241 of record NC_053496.1, on the reverse strand, counting down.
TTCACATTGTTTTTCGGCTTCTGAAAAACGACAAAAAAAATTCAAACATGCTGCATTTTTTAACGTCGTTTTAAAAAAATTGTTTTTCAGATTGTAAAAAATTATCGTGTGTGGGCTAAAACAACGTTTTAAACCCGCGCATGCTCAGAAGCAAGTTATGAGACGGGAGCGCTCGTTCAGGTAAAACTAGAGTTCCTTGCACTTCCCAAAGACAAGGTTAAGGAGTTGAACTACACAGCTCCCAACAGTCCCTGATTTCGAGGGACTGTCCCTGATTTGGAACAAAGTACTTCTGTCCCTCTTAACCCCTCAGTTGTCCCTCATTTTGATCTGATCTATTTAGTTGTGTATAAAATGTACTTTTTTTTTTTTTTTTAAGTGTTTCCCAGTGCTAAACCTTTCATCCAATTTCTAAATTGCTGCATCTGTACATTTCCAAAGCCAGTATATAGGAATAGTAGTGGTAAAAAAAAGCTCTTGTGGGTTTAACTAATTATTCTTTTGGTATCATTTTCCTTTAGGCCGCGTACACACGGTTCAGTCCATCCGATGATAACGGTCCGAAGGAAGCAGACTGATGGTCTGATGTGCCTACACACCATCAGTTAAAAAAACGATCAAGTCCAACGCGGTGGCGTAAAACACGACGACGTGCTGAGAAAAATTAAGTTCAATGCTTCTAAGCATGCGTCGACTTGATTCTGAGAATGCAAGGGTTTTTAACACGATGCTTTTGCGTACTAACCGTCGGTTTTGACCGATCGGTTAGGCGTCCATCGGTTCAATTTTAAAGCAAGTTCTAAATTTTTCGACTGAAGGATAATGGACCGATGGGGCCCACACAGTCGGTTTGGACCGATGAAACTGAACTTCAGTCCGTTTTCAGGGCAGGGTGTGTGTCCTATGCCGACATACTTTTGCTAATAAGTGTCCCTCATTCCCATCCTAAAAAGTTGGAAGGTATCAACCCTTTAAATTTGCCACAGAGGGTCATGGGATGGACACCAGCAGCAGATTACACATGGGACACCTTTTACACATTACAGCACATTCACTCTGCATCCCAGCTCACATAGATATGGAATGTCTGATTGAGTTAGCTTTTTTATGAACGTTTTACTTGCATACAGTACAGTAGTTGATTATTTACAGGGTTCAAACACTTGGCATCAACAGAAATTTGTCATCAGCCTTAAATGCTCACCAGCCATTGCATGTTCTTTTAGTTTCACTCTAGCCAAGTGGTATCACAGTCTCTGGTGCCAATGCTCAGTGTTCTCTGAATGGCCATTCCCAATTATAGGGTGAGTTAGGAGTCCCATGTTGGCAAGGGCACACCTATACAGGCAAAAATCTCCACACTGCCATCTCCCTTAGACTCCTTTCTCCCCTATTTATCGTTGAATAGATGGACAGAGGCCGCCACCACAGACTGGAAGCAAGTAGGGCGGAGGATATACTAAAAGAGACAAACACCCTGCTACAAGAGGAAAAGCAAGAATATGGTTTTCTCTCATTTTTTAAAAGCCCTCAATGTATTCCACTACCAAAAATAATTATTAAACACACCTGGATCCTAAAGCCTCATACACACGATCCAACTTTATGGCCATACAGTAAGGGCTCTTTCACACGGAGCGGACCGTTTCCGGGTCCGCTCTGTGTGTCTCCGTCGGCTCAGCGGGGATCCCCGCTTAGCTTCGGCGGATAGGGCGGTCCCCGCACACAGTGCAGGGACCGCCCTGTCTCTGCTCCGCTGTCCCCTGTGGGGAACCTGATGCAGACGGACCGTCTGTCCGTCTGCATCAGTTCCGCTCCGCCGAACGGAAGAAAAATAGGGTTTCTTCCGTTCGGAAAAGCGGAAGCCGACTGACGCGGACGCTAGCGGATGCTCCATCCGCTAACGGACGCGTCCCCATAGGGATTCATTACAAGTCCGTTAACGGACTTGTAATGAACGGACAGACGGAGCGGACGTCTGAAAGGGGCCTAATTGTCTAACAAACGTGTTGTGTCAGATAATCCAACCGTGTATATTCTCCATCAGACAATTATTGGCTCAATTAACAACAACAAAAGTTGGCTGTTCATGCTCACCAATTGTTGTTGTTTTTTTTTTCTAAATAGGTTCCTTTAAGCTAGTGCATTGTTGGTTCACTAACCTTTTCCTTCAATTGCCCTTCTAAATGTTTTTTTTTCTTTGTCTGAATTTCTCACTTCCTGTTTCTCCTCAGTAAGCTTGCCCCCATCATCCGAGCCTTTCTGGCTGGGGGTTAGTCAGCGTGTGAAGGGAAATCGAAGGAAAAGGTAAGTGAACCAACAATGCACTAGCTTAAAAGAACCTATTTTGAAAATAAAAAACAAACCTTTACAACCTTTTTAGCCACTTAAGACCCGGACCAAAATGCAGGTAAAGGACCTGGCCATTTTTTTGCGATTTATCACTGCGTCGATTTAACTGACAATTGCGCGGTCGTACGACGTGGCTCCCAAACAAAATTGGCGTCCTTTTTTTTCCCACAAATAGAGCTTTCTTTTGGTGGTATTTGATCACCTCTGCGGTTTTAATTTTTTGCGCTATAAACAAAAATAGACAGACAATTTTGAAAAAAATGCAATATTTTTTACTTGATGCTATAATAAATACCCCCCAAAAAAATTCTCCTCAGTTTAGGCCGATACGTATTCTTCTACCTATTTTTGGTAAAAAAAATCGCAATAAGCGTTTATCGATTGGTTTGCGCAAAATTTATAGCGTTTACAAAATAGTTTTATTGCATTTTTTTTTTTTTTTTTTTACTACTAATGGCGGCGATCAGCGATTTTTTTCGTGACTGCGACGTTATGGCAGACACATCGGACAATTTTGACACATTTTTGGGACCATTGTCATTTACACAGCAAAAAATGCTATAAAAAAATGCATTGTTTACTGTGAAAATGACAATTGCAGTTTGGGAATTAACCACTAGGGGGCGCTGAATGGGTTAAGTGTGACCTCATATGTGTTTCTAACTGTAGGGGGGCGGGGCTGGACATGTGATGTCATTGATCGTGTTTCCCTATATCAGGGAACAGATGATCAATTACAGCGCCACAGTGAAGAACGGGGAAGCTGTGTTTACACACAGCTCTCCCCGTTCTTCAGCTCCGGGGAACAATCGCGGGACTCCGGCGGCGATCGGGTCCACAGGTCCCGCGGCCGCGGTCACGGAGCTTCGGACCGGGTCGCGGGCGCGCGTCCGTGACCCACGGCTGGACACTTAAAGAGGACGTACAGGTACGTGCTTGTGCCCAGCCGTGCCATTCTGCCGACGTATATGTGCAGGAGGCGGTTCTTAAGTGGTTAAACATCAGCCAACAATAGCAGAAGTTGCCCAAAGGGTGGCGGTAAAGAGATGAAAAACCATGTGGTTTGGTGAATGTTGGCTGAAAATGTTGTGCCATGTGTATGCAGAACAAGTTCACGGCCAACGCCCTTTGGAACAAAATCCATGGAAAAGTCTGATGGTTATGGTTTATTAGTCACACAAGGAAAGCCCATGGAAAACTCATCTTTAATAAACAGTGGCATGATCGTATAATCGTGTTCCCAGTAATAACAGCCAACAATCATACATCAGGACTGGACGCGGCGTTGTAGCGGTTCCATTTGAAGAATCGCGGCAACGTGTCAATAAGCTGCCCATCATTTTAATAGGTTGCAAATGTCCCATTAATGAGCTTGTGGTTGAGACCTAAAACTTTCCCTCCGATACAGCGCTTAGAAATGAACTTGAAAGATTTGCTGCGTCTGCAGAGGGAATCTTATAAATAAAAGGGGGTCAGCTCGCTGCAGAAAGATCCTTTTTATTTTTTTTACATCCCATCAAAAGAGAGAGTAGTAGTTTGAACTGAAAACAGTGCATGTTTTCTTCTCATAGATGCACAGAAAGTCTCGGATTTATCAAAGCCACAACTTCAAAACTGTTTTCCTTGCGTGTCTTTGGCTGCATTATTTACTACAGAAGGTTGCTGAAGAAAGACTCAAAGATCAGCAGACAATACTGACCCGCTGATAACGAAAATTCTCGGAATTAATTCCCATAATGGCAGAGTCAACCTTATTACCCGGTGCAGAAAATAATTAGTTGCAAAAGCTGCCAAATAAGCTGGAGGGAAATAAAAGGAGTACAGCGAATATCAGCAAACATTCATATTCTTATGCCGCGTACACACGATCGGACATTCCGACAACAAAACCGTGGATTTTTTTCCGACGGATTGTTCGCTCAAACTTGTCTTGCATACACACGGTCACACAAATGTTGTTGGAAATTCCGAACGTCAAGAACGCGGTGACGCACAACACTACGACGAGCCGAGAAAAATGAAGTTCAATGATTCCGAGCATGCGTCAAATTGATTTGGAGCATGCATAGGATTTTTATGCATCAGAATTGCATACAGACGATTGGAATTTCCGACAAGAACTTTTGTTGTTAGAAAAATTGAGAACCAGCTCTCAAACATTTGTTGTTGGAAATTCCGGCAGCAAATGTACACACAGTCGGAAAGCCGACCAAAAGCTCACATCAAACATTTGTTGTCGGAAATTCAGACTGTGTGTATGCGACATTAGAATAAAAAAATAAGGCCCAAAACAGAAGGACGGGGGGCTGGGGGGCTCTTGTTCCCTAGCTTCAATCTCATCACAATAGAGCAGGGATCCTCAAACTACGGACCTCCAGCTGTTGCGGAACTACACTTCCCATGAGGCATTGTAAAACTATGACATTCACAGACATGACTAGGCATGCTGGGAATTGTAGTTCTTGAACAACTGGAGGGCCATAGTTTGAAGACCCATGCAATAGAGAGACTTGTATAAAATGACAGGGCTGGTGCCAGAATGAGGCTGCTTAGGCAGCTACCTTAGGGCGCCAGGATAAAGGGGTCAGAAAAATCTGAATCCCCAGCCACTAGCTGGGGATTTGCATTTTTAAGTGCTGACTCACACAGGAACAGAGAGCCACCAGATCGCTTTACCTCTCTGGCAGCTATCCATTCCTGTCTGTGGTGGGGGGGGGGCATACATGTGGCGCAGCAGTCAGCCCTGGTTTTCTTCGGTGAGATTTTTAATGCGATTTGACAAGTCGCAAGTTTGGCCCCAACATCACCTGTTCCTTCTATGTGTCCCCCAATATGCAGGCCTTGCCTTATCTCCCACATATTGTTTTGGCCCTACATACCTCCCTCCCCCCTTTTTTCTCCTCCCCCATCTCTGCTTTCTCCCCCCCCCTTTTCCCCCTCTCCCCTTCTTTTTTCCCCCCCTTTCTTTCAACCTTTCAAATAATATATTTTTACAAAGTTTATTTTATTTTGTGGTCATAAGCATATTTTTCTGTGTTTTTGGCATACATAAACCTGAGAATTTTATATATGCTTATGATGTATGTAATTCTAGTATTAACTTATTGTCTGTATTGTTCGCCAGTTGTAAGTTGTAAACACTGTAAACAAGGTGGATCCTGAATAAGCCCTTCTTCTGGGCAAAACGCGTTGATCCATATACCTCGTACCATCCATTCAAGCACAGATGGTTATAGTGGATATTTGTCTAGGAGTTCCTGTATTCCTATATAGGAGCTCATACTCCTGCTGTTTCTCTTAATAATTTTGTATAAATAAAATATTATGTGATTTTATAAATTTTTGCTATGATAATTTATTTACTTTCGGGCACTTAGAAATCCCCCTTGGGAGAGGCATCTGAAGATTTATAAAAATTAGAAAATTTGCAAGTTCTGATATTTATGAATTAACTAATTTGTCTAAATTTGTTAAAAAAAAACAAATTCGAAACTAAATGAATTGCACATTCGGTCCATTAAAATTTGTTTTGTTTATTCGTTTTCTAAAGAATTCCAACTTTTCAGAATAGGTAGAATTATGCCAACAGGGCTGACAGCTGAATGAAAAAATGGCAATAAAAATGATTTGGGGCCCCCCCACCGCAAAGCACCCCCTCATATTAAGGGAATGTGGCCTGGTATGGTTCAGGGGGGGGGGCGCTTGCTTGCCCCCCCTTTCCTGACCTAGCGGGCTGCATGCTTGGATAAGGGTCTGGAACAAATTTTGGGGGACCTCACGCCATTTTCTTAAACATTTTTGTATTGCCAGCAATTTAATTGTAATTTTTCTTCTTTATAAATGTCAATATTGCTGATGCACCACTTTACAGGCAGACTAAGGGGGCCCCAAGCACTATATTTAAAGGAATGTTTATTTTCTATTGTTCCACTTTAAGTATCATTAAAATTCCTACTGCTGTAAAAGCAATCTTTTTTTTTGTAAATGTTTGCCTTATTACATGTCCCCAAGGGCAGTACCCAGGCCCCCATACCCTTTTTATGGCCATTACCTTGCATATAAGCCTTCAAAATGGGCACTTTTTAGTTTTCAAGTTCGGGTCCCGTTGACTTTAATAGGCTTCACGGTTTGGGTCCAAACGTTTGCGATGTTCAAAAGTTCTGGTGCAAACCAAACCTGGGGGGGGGGGGGGTTGTTCATCTCAACTCTATTTACAGTATCTACTGTACATGTGTAGGCACCATGTGTGCATTTTTATGTGTGTGTATGCACGGGGGAGACAAGGGTGCATTTACACAATTTTTTGGTATTTTATTGCATTTTTTTAACACTTTTTACACAGTGCTACACATCGCTTCCTGAAAAATAGTACCCTGCCTCTGTACTCCTCTACAAAGCCCTCAGACCTCATGCAAACATCAGGCTGGCTCTTGGGAGGAGTTAATATGTGAATATCAAAATGCCTTGATGAATGTATGTCAGTCTGGCGGAGTGGACATGTTCAGTGCAGCCCAAGTTGCCTGAGCAACTTCCTAGTTCTCTGAGCTCCTGTTTGCATAGTGTTTTGTGTATTCATTATCTGACTTCATGTTTACCAACCCCAGCTTTATCTTCTGTTTGTGCTTGTCTGCCGTCTGCCCTGACCTCAGCTTGCTTCCCAGATCCTCTTCTGTTTCCTGCCATCTGTACGCTGCATAAGCAAGTGATCTCTGTATTGTCAACTGGGTGTACATGGGGGCTGTGATCTGGTTCCAGCTTGCTGCAAGTACATCCCCCCCATCAGGGGCCCTGGTGAAGAAGCAGGTTGTGGTTTAGACTCTGCGCCCTGGGTAACCCTGGTTTTGGTGTTCTACAAGAGCTCACTACAGTACCAAAGACTCTTGACAGTTTGCTCCTTTCACTGGGCTTTGAACTCATATCAAGTATCTGCGTATGTTGACTCTGGGGCAGCCGGGAACTTCATCCAGCAGTCCCTGGCTGCTGAATTGGGCATTCCTCTCATTCCCTTGGTGATGCCCCTGCAGTCAATGGCTCTACCTTAGCCTTAGGACCTTTACGGTTCTGAACTGCCTCCAGAACTATGCATGCTGGTGTTCTTCATCCTGAGGAAATCTCCTTCCTGATCCTTCCTAAGTCTTCTAGTTCCATCATTCTTAAACTTCCATTATCGGAACTAAGGTCAGGTGTTGTAAGGGGGGTCACAATGCTATAAGACTTATCTCTCTAAGGTTCTCCCATGACTCTCATGCACAAGCCTGGAATATTGCTGCACTCCTTGGTATCTTTATTGAAGTATTAATATGACATCAACATTTTGACAGGAACATTAAAAGGTGACGCATTTTGTGCTAAATTTAGCACTTACTCAAAAATCTCTGTACCTGTGACTGAGGTCACCACCTCTCTGATGTTCCCTTGACATCATCAGGCCCTCAAAGATGTTTATTGCAAAAAGGGTGCTGATCAAATGACTCCTCACCATCCCTATGATAATCTATTGATCTCCAACCTGGGACTACTCAACCTCAAGTCTAGCCTCTGGAAATACGTTCCAGGGCAGGTTGTATTTACATACAAATGGTCCTAAGCATAGCTCACATGTGATGTTGAGCCCCCATGATTGAAATAAGTGAAATCCAATGAGAAAAAGGGGTGGGATAGGTCCAGTTAGGCTTGGGAGGAAAGGTTTGATGATGCTCTGGGTCCTCCAGCCAGGAAATAATTGCGAGAAGCTCACAGTGTGCAGTGAAATAAAGTAAAGCCCTGTACACACGGCCGGAAATCCCGTCAGGAAAAAATGTTGGTTTGCCTGACAGGATTCCTGGCAAGCTTGCCTTGCCAAGCCCTGTGTACAGATGGCCATTCAAAAGAACTGCCGTTCTTTTGAATTGCAAGAACGCAGTGGCTGCCATCTTGCTACACCCACCACTATGCCTTGTATGCTACCACGCATGCTTCGAAGGCTTATCGAGCATGCGCAGGTTTACCTTCGGACAGGTAACCATACAGACGACCGGTTTTCTTGGCAGGAAACACTCTGCCGGGAAACCCGATGAGAAAATAGAGAGCAGGGTTCTATTTTCCCTTTGGGATTCCCGGCTGTTTTCCTATAGGAAAACTGCTAGGGAGCATACACACGGCCGGGATTCCCTGCCAAATGCTCTCCTGCCAATTTTCCTGCCAGGAAAACCAGTCGTGTTTACGAGGCTTAAGCCATTCTAGTGCAGAAGAGGAGCCGATAGAACTGTGCAAGACTGAAGGCTGGAGTTCAGCTTTAAATAATGTTTGGGAGTTCTGAGTAATTTTCTAGCAAAAAAAAATTCCAAGTAGGAGAGAAATGTGAGAACTGGCCAAATGCAACATAATATGTTATAGCTTTTTAGAAAAGTACAGACACAAAAAATTGCACGTCTTTATTTTACCGCCTGCCTAGGCAGGAAATATTCACTGTGATAATAATATTACCCTTAATTATCTTTGTTTGAAAATCTACTGCTGAGTTCCATTAAACAAAGTTATTAAGCGTCTGGAATATTAGTATATATGTCTAAGCGTTCCCAGCTCTCTGCCTGCGTGCGAAACGGCGGGAAATGAAAAAAAAAATAGAAAAGGCCTTTTGGGACTTTCACACACATCCCTAAATTATTCATGTTCAAATATCTGGAATTGGCACGGATATTATTAATAGCATTTAATTATGCTTTGTAATATAATTAATAGTTTGGGCTACATACATGAAGTTCTAAAATGCTTTGATTAGTGTCTTAATGAAATATTTGGACTTCACTTCAACCGAAGCTTGTAAGACAAAATAGCTTGAAATTACATTACCTTCTGGGCATATGGATTAATTATTTAGGAGATTCGGAGCAAGTTAAAGGCTGTTTCTTATTCCTTTTTAGTTTGGATATTATTAGAAAAATTACATTTAATTCCCAGCTGATTTTTTTTTTTGACGATGACTAGGATCTGCAAGTGCATGATGACTTGACTTGAATAATTTTCAAATTTTTAAATATACAGTCAGGTCCATAAATATTGGGACATCGATACAATTCTAATCTTTTTGGCTCTATACACCAACACAATGAATTTGAAATGAAACAAACACGATGTACTTTAACTGCAGACTTTCAGCTTTAATTTGAGGGTATTTGCATCCAAATCAGGTGAACAGTGTAGGAATTACAACAGTTTGTATATGTGCTTCCCACTTTTTAAGGGACCAAAAGTGTGTTTTATTTCCTCATTATGCCATTTCCAAGATGGTGATAAAAGGTCCAGCGTTCATTTCAAGTGTGCTATTTGCATTTGGAATCTGTTGCTGTCAAGTCTCAATATGAGATCCAAAGAGCTATCACTATCACTGTCAGTGAAGCAAGCCATCATTAGGCTGAAAAAACAAAACAAACCCATCAGAGAGATAGCAAAAACATTAGGTGTGGCCAAATCAACTGTTTGGAACATCCTTGAAAAAGAAAGAACGCATCAGTGAGCTCAGCAACACCAAAAGACCCGGAAGACCACGGAAAACAACTATGGTGGACGACCGAAGAATTATTTCCCTGGTGAAGAAAACACCCTTCACAACAGTTGGCCAGATCAAGAACACTCTCCAGGAGGTAGGTGTATGTGTGTCAAAGTCAATCATCAAGAGAACACTTTACCAGAGAGAATACAGAGGGCACAAGATGTGAACCATTGGTGAGCCTCAAAAACAGGAAGGACAGATTAGCGTTTGCCAAACATCTAAAAAAGCCTTTGCAGTTCTGTAACAACATCCTATGGACAGATGAGGCCAAGTTCAACTTGTACCAGAGTGAAGAGAAGAGTATGGAGAAGGAAATAATCTGTTCATGATCCAAAGCATACCACCTCATCAGTGAAGCATGGTGGTGGTAGTGTCATGGCGTGGGCATGTATGGCTGCCAATGGTACTGGTTCTCTTGTATTTATTGATGATGTGACTGCTGACAAAAGCAGCAGGATGAATTCAGAAGTGTTTTGGGCAATATTATCTGCTCATATTCAGTATGACCTGAAGCATACTGCGAAAGCAACCACAGAGTTATTTAAGGGAAAAAAGTGGAATGTTATGCAATGGCCAAGTCAATAACCTGACCTGAATCCGATTGAGCATGCATTTCACTTGCTGAAGACAAAACTGAAGGGAAAATGCCCCAAGAACAAGCAGGAACTGAAGACAGTTGCAGTAGAGGCCTGGCAGAGCATCACCAGAGATGAAACCCAGCGTCTGGTGATGTCTATGCGTTCCAGACTTCAGGCTGTAATTGATTGCAAAGGATTTGCAACCAAGTATTAAAAAGTGAAAGTTTGATTTATGATTGTTAATCTGTCCATTACTTTTGGTCCCTTAAAAAGTGGGAGGCACATATACAAACTGTTGCAATTCCTACACCGTTCACCTGATTTGGATGTAAATACCCACAAATTAAAGTTGAAAGTCGGCAGTTAAAGAACATCTTGTATGTTTCATTTCAAATCCATTGTGGTGGTGTACAGAGCCAAAAAGATTTGAATTGTGTCGATGTCCCAATATTTATGGACCTGACTGTACTTAGATCTAGGAACGGGTATTATTTTTTTTATTTTATTACAGAGATTCTTTTTTTTTTTAAGCGCATTTCCTCCTTTGCTTTAAATAATTTATATTTGACCCTGGTCAAACTGAACTCTAGCAGATACTGTATATAACTGTCAGCGTCTCCAGCTTTCACACCTACTCTCACAGAGCTAGCAAGAGAACAAAACAGGATGGGGGCAGGCCACAATGCATTTCTGAGGCGCCGCTTCTATCTTCTAGAGGGGAAAAGGTATACTGTCTGGATGGAATACAATAAAATAAAATAAAAATAAAACACCCAATCGGTACAGAGACTGGGCATGGCCGGACCAACAGGGCAATACTGCCCAGCTTTTTTAGCTGCAATACAATCTCCAACATGTATAGCTTTTATAACATGGCACAAGTGTACCTATAGCATAGCGGGCAACGAGCTAAATAATAATGCCCATTTTCCTTTATTCTATTTAATATACTTTTTAGCTTAATGCCCGCTGTGCTATTGGTACACTTGTGTCATGCTATGACAGCTATACATATTGTAGATTGGATTACAGCTAAAAAAGCTGGCCAGTATTGCCCTGTTGTTCAGGTAACTGGCCACGCCCATTCTTCTGTACCGAATAGGGGTGAGCTCCGGCATGTTTGCACACTCCATGTGCAGAGCCCGCCAGGAAGTCTGCACTGCACTGCTCTAATCACAGGCAGTGAGACATTTCCTGATGCGCGGCTGCAGAGATTGGTAAATATCTCACTGCCTATGATTAGCGCAGTGCAGTGCCATCTTCCTGGTGGGCTCTGCATATGGAGTGTGCAAACACGCCGGAGCTCATCCCTAGTACCGAATACCTTTTTTTGAAACTTTTAAATATCTTTAGATCTGCATAGGAATGGTTATTGTTTTTTTGTTACAGAAATTGTTTTTCAAGTATGTTTTTTGCTTAAACTATTTTTAAAATTTTAAACTGATTTTGATGGTTAAAACTGAACTTTAAGGGAATATTTCAGCAGTGCACGTCTACAAAATACGAACCATGCCTGGGAGCTAGGGTCTTGAATAGACTCTGACTGACCCAAAATGGCTACCAGAGTCAAATGGGGCACCAGCATCCAATTGGCTAGTTCTCCCAGTAACCCAGGAAACTATAGAGGAACCATTTTTTCTCTTGACTTCCTCTCCCTTTGCAATGCTGCTGCGGTTAAGCACCATCTGTGGTGGATAAAGTAGACTATGCGTGTCTACATGTGGCTTCTATAGAGAGGAATATTATGAAGAAAGCGCCAGATTGGTTTGTAAAATCTAAAAACAGATTTGCTTAAGTTCAATAGAAAGCCAATGCATCGTAATGGTTCAGAAGGTACCCCTTCATCGAGGGGTTTTGATTAGAGAAGAGAAACAAAAGTTGAACTTTGTAAAAATGGAGGGATCCCAAAATAACTTTTTCAAGAATTGTGGCCAATAGCATCTGGAGGCTCCCAAAACTATTATCTACAGCAGATCCTTGTTGCCACAATTCATGGAAAAGGCCTTTTGAGCTTACTCCATTGTCGTAAAGTCCAGATTCAATTTCTCTTCCTGAATCAAAGACCTGATGAAGAGAGACCTTCCTAACTCCCTAAAACACCCTGGAAGGGTTCAATCGCTTCATTAAGGTTTATTTATTATATAACCTCAAAAATGTCTGGAATTAATTAGAGTGCGATGATAGTTGTATATAATAATTTTCTACCACCAGCAGTTTATGCACAGTAGACTCCAATTCTCCATATTGATGTTTCCAAGCCCCATGTTGCGTCACTGCTGTTTTCTTTGCGACCTACTTATTATTGCTGCTCCAAAACTGCTGTCTGTCCCGTGACTTACACATTCATTTTACTCTCTAGTGTTACAATTTATTTCTGCAGCTGCGGAAAAAGACTGCACCCCGCACGGCTTCAATGGAAGGAGATTAAAGGGAATTGTTGGTCCAAGTAGAGGCGGCTGTGATGTCTTCCACTGATGTTTGCTTCTTGCTTTATTAAGATGAAACAATGTCGACAAGCATCTTCTGTGAATGGATTCTTTTGTCTTATTAAAATCTCTCCAGAAATGAAAAAAAAAATAAAAAAAAGCTGAGCAGCATCAAAAGATTTGAGCAAGATGGTAAAATTTGAGGCAAGCAAAAGATGCAGATGGATGTCTACAAGATATCAATTTTTATTTGGAATGAGTGCTCTTCTCAAGATTAAAGAGGAACTGCGCTGTCACTAAGTATTTCTTTTTTAGGTTTGCAAAAAGGACTATTCTTTCATGTAAATGTAACTCTTACCCCATTGCCGTTGCTTTCTACATTCATTAAATGTATATAGTGTAGGATATTGACTGCATCTTGCGATCATTTCATGCAATACGTCCTCCTCTGATCTGAATCTCGCAACAGGCCAAAGTTATTTAACATGTTTGTTTGCCTTTAGATCTCCTTCATATTCTATAGTCTTATGCCGTGTACACACCACCGTTTTTTCAGATGAAAAAAGTCTAATGGACTCTTTTCATTGGAAAAAATGATCGTGTGTGGGCCCCATCGGACTTTTTTCCATCGGCGTAAAAAAAAATAGAACATGTTTTAAATTTTTTCGATGGAAAAAAAAAACGATAGGAAATTCCAATCGTCTGTGTGGAATTCCATCAGAGAAAAATCCATGCATGCTTAGAATCAAGTCGACGCATGCTCGGAAGCATTGAACCTAATTTTTTCGGCTCGTCGTAGTGTTTTACGTCACCGCGTTTTGGACGGTCGGAATTTAGTCTGATAGTGTGTATGCAAGACTGATGAAAGTCAATCGAAAAATTCCATTGGATTTAATCCCATCGGAAATCCGATTGTATGTACGCAAAATTACATGGAACCCTCAATTCAACACCTCTTTCTAATGCTTGGGTTAGCATGAAGCTTCCTTAGGAGTGATGATCTTCCAAATAATACTTTATTGGTGGGTGAGAAGGATCTCTTTCTCACCCACCAAAGTATTTCCTGTTGTTTCCTGCCTCATATTCGTAGACTTCATTAGAGTCTACCACCACCACTCACAGTTGGGAGACAGCCCATTGGAAGCTATTCTTTTTACACTCTTGACACAGAGACCTGCCAATAACCAGCCTCTAGTTACAAAGGTCCAGTGCTATCACTCACCTATATCAGATCTTCCAACTAAGGTTGCTTTAATTATTTGAGCAAAAGAAGCAGCTAACCAATGCTGAAGTCAAGTGCCCTGCCCCCCATTCCCCTTTGATTGCTACTTTGTGGTCCTGCCAAGCACTACTTTTCTTTTGCAAAGAAAATGACACAGCTAAGTCTATTTTATTCTGTGTCACGGCCTTATTCATTTTCATGGGTGTATTATACTCATGGTGGCCTTCAACTATATCTATGCATACAGTTAAAGGTGCTGTTATTTGCCAGTAGCATGCTAGCTCGGCACCCCAAGCACTGTGACCAAGCTGCCCCTGCCAGCTCATAGTCACTGTTTACAATTGTTAGGGGTGATGGCCTTCCAGCTAAGGTTGCTTCAATGATAAGAGCAAAAGAGGCAGCTACACAAGTCCAAATGTAAGCGATCCTCCGTTTTGATCTTCTCTGCATGGCTTTGCCAAGCTTTGCACAAACTTTGTGAAGAAAATTTTACAGTGGCATCCTCTTTTTACTACACCATGGCCCCAAACATTCATATGGCATGTCATGTTCATGGTGGCATTCCACCACATATGCATACAGCCGGCGTCACTCTTCTATGCTGAGGATAAATTCACTTGGTACCCTAAGCACTGTGAACACCACTGACAATGTCATTGGTTTTGATCAGGAGCAGTAGAATAGGCTCATTAGAATGTAACAATATTGTAGCCAATCAGCCTTTGGTGTTAAGATCCTCAGCTAAGGCTGCTTCAACTATATGAGCAAAAGAGGCAGCTACCCTGGGCTGAAGTTAAAGGAGAAGGAGGGCCAAGCTCTTTTGACCCTACTTTTCCTGTGAGTGACAGGAGTGCACTTTGTTCTGCACCTCTGTGACCCATATTCAGCCGACAGCGGGCTAAAATCTGCTGTTGGCTGACTTTGCTAAGCCGGTTCAGGTTCTGGAGAGACTGTGGAGACTGTGAGCCAGGTCTTCTTGTCCACTAAACCTTGTGGACTGCCTTCCCAGAAGAGCTGAAGCAAGGTTTAGGAGTGTGAATGTTTGAACAATCTTCCCAAAGTGCATTTATAAGGTCAGGCACTCACGGGAGCCAGGGTCGTCAGGACCGGCAGGCTTCGGTTTCAGGTAAGTGACACATAATGGGCTAGTATTCGATGCATTAACTAGCCCATTATGCTTTACCTTTGCAGGGAAACAAAGAGGAAGAAAAACCCATCAGGGTTTACTTCCTCTTAAAGCGGAAGTCCGGGGGAAAAAAAGTTAAAAGCCAGCAGCTACACATACTGCAGCTGCTGGCTTTGAATAAATTGACACTTACCTGTCCTGCAGTCCCTCGATGTCGGGAACGCAGCTGATGTTTTCATCAGTTGTCGGGTGCTTCCACCGCCATTGCGGGTAGGGGAACCCGGTAGTGTAGCCTTTCAGCTTCACGCTGGGAACCCGACTGCGCATGTGCAAGGCCCCGCTCCTCTCTCTTATTAGCCCCGTGGCCAGGGGAGGAGGGAGCCCCACGGTGACGTCACTGCCGCGACACGGCCGCGGCCGGACTCCCGGAAGTGGGAAAGGATACCTGTCAAAGACAGGTATCCTGTCCCCCCCTCCCTCCAAAAGGTTCCAATTGTGGCACCAAAGGAGGGGGGGATCCGATGAGCGGAAGTTCCGCTTTAAGTTATTTTTATTTTATTTATTTACACTGTATTTGTGCATTTTTTTTTTTTTTTTTCAAGTGAAGTTTTCCTTCGAGTGACCAAGAAAATCAGGATGTGAGTGGGGACAGGTCCACTTTACAAACCCCCCCAATGATTTGTTAGACCCGGGAGACTTGCATGCAGTTGATTATAGAAATATTACCATCCGTAGCTATTAATATACATTTGTATCGCGAGGACGGAACATCACTCAGCGGGAACGAGGATAATAATGTAACCTTATGGTAATCTGTTTATAGATTAACTAGACATCAATCAGAAAACATTTCCTGTTCGGCGGCAAACTCATTTTCTTGACAACACATGCAAATGTCAGCATCACTGCAATGCAATTAAATTTGTTTTTTGGCTGAGATCTCTCTCTCTCTCTCTTTCTCTCCCCTTCTCCCGTGTATCAAACGCCGGCGATAAACACACAGAACTTCTGTATCCGGCCCTCTCATTAAAATCATCGTTTATTTTAAGAGATGGAACAAATCTTTTATATTCAGCCTGTAAGTCAGTTTCTGGGTTGAGAGCTTCTGTAGCTTTTGCATGGAACATCAGTGACGCTTCTAAGTAGAGATAGGCTGGGCTAAGATCTTAAGAAAATAATTAAGAAAAAACACACAAAAAAGTTCCGTCCGCGCAAAAAGGGGGTTTTATATCTGTACGTTTTTTGTTTTTTTCCCCCTCCTAATTATCCAATTATTATCAGAGATTGCCACCAGATAGTTTAGTAATTATCCGGAATGGCGCGTTACGCTTTTAAAGCAAGCCGATGTGACAGATGTTTAATCTAGTTATGTACTTATTAAAAAAGCATTGACTTTTTACTTAATTTAAGTGAATATGTAGCAAAAAACTTTTTTTTTTTTTAAGTGTTTTTATTACTGCAACATGAATGAATGAGGCGCTTGTCAATCAAGTTCATAGCAAAACTTCACAAACAGGGTGCCCCATTACCTAGAGAGTTTGGGATTTACATATAAATACATATATATATATAAAAAGTCTCATGAGGATGCTGAACCACAGGAGCGGTCAAGGGATGGTTAATACAGGCAGCTGAGCTGCAGTTTTATCGCCCCCCCCCCCCCCGGTCGGTCATTCGAACTTCAATGCCGCGTACACACGATCGGAATTTCCGATGGCATAAAATCCGAAGGAATTTTCCGTCGGAATTCCGATGAAGCTGACTTCCATCAGTCCTGCATACATACTGTCAGACTAAATTCCAACCGTCCAAAACCCGGTGACATAAAACGAGCCGAGAAAAATAAAGTTCAATGCTTCCAAGCATGCGTCGACTTGATTCTGAGCAAGCGTGTTTTTTTTTCTCCGTCGGAGTTGCACACAGACGATAGGAATTTCCGATCGTTTTTTCTTCCATCGGAAAAAAATAAAACATGTTCTATTTTTAAACACCGATGGGGCCCACACACGATCGAAATTTCCGATGAAAAAAAGTCCATTCTCTAGCTTCCGTATTTATCGGCGTATATCGCGCACTATTTTCCCCTTATTTTAAAAATAAAAAAATCGTGGGTGCGCAATATACGCCGTTAGCCGCTTCCCGCGCTCAGTTTGAAATCCTGCGCCGACATATACCGAGTGCAGTACACTCGGGTACATTCGGCTAGGCTCGGCTTCGCTCGTGCTCACACATAAACGTCACAGAGCGTGGGCGCGAGCGAAGCCGAGCCTTGCCGAATGTACCCGAGTGTACTGCACTCGGTATATGTCGGCGGAGGCGTTCGAACTGAGCGCGGGAAGCGGGGACTCGATTGAGGCGCGCACTGGAGAAGCCCGGAGGACACCATCGAGGCCACAGACAAACGCCGGACCGGACGATGGACGCTGGGAAGACACCAAAACTGTAAGTAATAAAATCATATAACATTTTTTTTTACAGGAATTTTCGGGGGCAACTTTAGGGGTGCGCGGTATACGCGGGAGTGCGTTATACCGCGATAAATACGGTAAATAAAAGCCTGTCAAAAGCTGCAGGTGCTGTAAGTGAGCATTGTCGTAGATTTCTATGGTATCTTTGGAGACACTTTGAAGAATCAAGAAAGTGACATGTGAACAGGGTTTTCCGTAAACCATTTATTAAAAGTGCTTTCACACTCACAGTGCCTGTGAGTAGGCGGTAAAACAGCGCTATTTTTAGCAGCGTTTTACCGTTGTTTTTGCGCCGCTTTTCGGCTACTAGAGGGGCGCTTTTAACCCCCGCTAGCAGCCCAAAAAAGGTTAAAAGCGCCCACAAAGCACCGCCACAGGCCGCTCCTAAAGCGCTGTAAAGAAGCTTCTGGCAGGACTTTTCTTGATGCCCTGCCAGCACAGCGCCCCAGTGTGAAAGCACTAAGGCTTTCACATTAGGTTTGCAGCTGAGGCTTTTTTCAGGTGCTTTACAAGCGATATTTTTAGCGCTAAAGCGCCCGAAAAACATCTCCGTTGTGACGGGGCTTTGATTGACATTCAGAGTGCTTTAAAAAAAAGTGTGTCCAATGCCACATTTTACAAAAAGTGTAAATGAACCCTTAGGCCGGGTACACACGGACAAACATGTATGGTGAAAGCGGTCCGTCGGACCGTTTTCACCATACATGTCTGCCAGAGGGCTTCTGTACGATGGTTGTACACACCATCGTACAGAAGTCCGCGCGTAAACAATACGCGGGGCGTGTCCGCGGTGTCGCCGCGTCGATGACGCGGTGTCGCCGCGACAATGACGCGGCGACGTGGGCGGCCCGCCTTTAAAATGCTTCCACGCATGCGTCGAAGTCATTCGACGCATGCGAGGGACGGCGGGCGCCTGGACATGTACGGTAGGTCTGTACTGACGACCGTACATGTCCGAGCGGGCTGAATTCCAGCGGACTGTTTTAAAACAAGTCCAGGAATATTTGTCTGCTGGGAAAAGGCCCGGCGGGCAAATGTTTGCTGGAATTCAGCCCGCTCGCGCCCACACACGACCAAACATGTCTGCTGAAACTGGCCTGCGGGCCAGTTTCAGCAGACATGTTTGGTCGTGAGTATGGGGCCTTAGGGGTAAATTTATACAAAATTTGCAGAGCAATTTGGCCTGTGAAACTGCATGTACATTATTTGTGTGCAAATCAAGGCAAAATACACTGGGGTAGATTCAGGTAGCAATTACACCTGCGTATCCATAGATACGCAGCGTAATTGCTTAGTACAGTATCTACTTTCTGTATTTAGAAAGCTAGATACGCCGACTTTAGCCTAAGATACGACTGGCATAAGTCTTATGCCGTCGTATCTTAGGGTGCATTCTTACGCTGGCCGCTAGGTGGCGTTCCCGTAGTTGTCAGCGTACAGTATGCAAATTGCATACTTACGCCGAACGTGCTATATTTATTTATTTAAAAAAAAAAATCATAGTAAGTCATCTATTGAAACAGCATGTACATTTTTTTGTGCCAATGGGACAAAATTGAATGCTCATAGACATGGGCGTCCACATGGGGGGCAAGTGCCCCCCCCCCCTCCACAGGAGCAAGGTGTCCGCACACAAAGCCCTCAAAATTTCCACTCACCTCCTCATGGAAATTAGCGGAGGATGAGTGTGGAGCAGGGGTGGACTGGGCTGATGGTTTACTGGCTTCTGGAAGAAGCGGTTCGGCCATCAGAACGACCCAGAGGGGGGCTTCCTGCCCCGGGCCACTCTGATTTCCTGTACAAAAGGCTGCACTGCTTCTGCCAGAAGCCATCAGCTAGGAAACTGTCAAAAGGATCGGGCAGACGGGTGACACAGATCTGGGATCTCCCGTGGGAAGCATTGTATATGAATACACACAAAGTCCTGCTTCCTGGACCAGCATTGTACCAGTGTGCTGTCTATTAGAGTAGCCAGTCTAGGAAGTGGGACTTTGTTTGACAGTGGCGGCTATTCAAATACAAGCCGCATCTCAGCGGCAGATCCCCGCTCTGTGTCATCTGGTTGGCAGATACTCCTGATTTCTCCTTGATGCATTGCTGGGCACTGATGAGGCTGTACGTATGGGCAATTGTAGGCTGCATTAATGGGCAATGATACGCTGCACTGAAGGGCAATGATACGCTACACTGGTGTACACTGATAGTCTGCACTGGTGGGCAATTATATGCTGCACTGATGGGTAATAATTACATTGCACTGATAAGCACTGATACGCTGCACTGATGGGCAATAATATGCTGTATTGATTGGACAATGGTAGATTGTACTGATGGGCAATGATACGCTGCACTGATTGACAATGATAAGATGCACTGATGTCCACTGATAGGCTGCACTGATGGGCAATGATAGGCTGCACTGATGGCCATTGACATGCTGCACTGATGACCACTGATGAGGCAGAACTGATAAGCTGCACTGGTGGGCACTGATGAGGCTGCACTGATGGGTACTCATATGCATTACAGCTGGAGACCACGATATTGTCCCTAAACGGGGCTCGGCAGTGGCGATATTCGCCGTTGCCGAACCCCATCGTGGGAGCCCGAGCCGAGCTATGTCTCTCCTCCCACTCGCCGCCCCCAATAGACTCCTATGGATGCACGGCATCTCGTGGGGGCGACAAGCGCGAGAAGCACAGCCTGCATCGCCAATTTCCAGCGATGGGATCCCGCTGGACATACGGGATCATGCTGGACGTACAATATCGATGGCAGGTACTGTATGTTAATATTCTTAAAGTTGTAAATACTTATTTTTGGAACCTAATTCTGCATAAAACATTTAACAGTGTAATTTCATGAGCTAATTTACAAGGGTGTGTTTAGGGGCGGACTTAGGCCTCGTACAGACGAGGGGTTATCCGATGGAAACGGTCCGCCGGACCGTTTCCATCGGACATTTCCCCTCCGGATTTTGATCCGATGGCTTGTACACACCATCGGATCAAAACCCGCGCGGAAA
Source organism: Rana temporaria (assembly GCF_905171775.1). Lineage (NCBI taxonomy): Eukaryota > Metazoa > Chordata > Amphibia > Anura > Ranidae > Rana > Rana temporaria. Next base: position 42,775,513 of record NC_053496.1, on the reverse strand, counting down.
ACATCCGCGTTCATGTGTCTTGCCGTCGCCGTGACGATGACGCGGCGACGTGCGCGACGCTGGAAGGTACATACTTCCATGCATGCGTCGAATCATTACGACGCATGCGAGGGATGGGAGCGGACGGACTGATCCGGTGAGTCTGTACAGACGACTGGATCAGTCCGCTGGACTGGATTCCAGCGGATAGATTTTTATCCGCTGGGAATCCGTCGGCTGGATTTTTATCCGCCGAAAATTGTCCGCTCGGGTCTACACACGACCGGATCTATCAGCTGGAACTGATCCACGGATAAATCCCAGCGGATAGATCCGGTCGTGTGTACTAGGCCTTAGAGGTGGAACAGGGTAGGGGTTAAAAACTGATTAGAAATTGCTAATCAGACAATGGTAGCTTTATCCTTCTATTAAACTTTTGCATCAGGTTTCTCAAACCTTTGCAACCTTTATATGATGATTAAGTCCCTCCCCTTCATGACATTATCGTAAAGGGGTGGAGCACAGGTGACCTTAAAATTATGCCCCCCCCCCCCCCCCCTCCTGAAAAAGTTTTGCGGACACCCATGCTTTTAGGCTATATCTACTGCTGGTAGAAAGCTATTAATTGAAAAATAAAAGTGTGAATGAAGAAAATACCACATATTAGCCACTAGATGGCACTGAGCATCATAGTAAATAAGTATGCTCCCCAGGTCCATCTAGTGGCCTTTATGCAGTATTTTCCTCATTCATATTGTTCTTTTCAATTAATAATATTTGATCTGCGGATTCTATAGTATACGAACATTTGCCTCATTTGCAAAGGATGAATTTACAAATAAACAGCTATGCATTTTTTTTTTTTAATACATCTCTTTTTGTCAAGTGGCAGTTTTGTAGAAGTCCAAAAAAAAGGTTAAAAGATAAGGCAGAGCTAATGCTAATGAGATATACTCCCAGTCATGAAAGAGTTAAGAATTAATGTACAGAATTGCCATATTTCGTAAAATATAGCTTTCTAGAACAGGAGCAGTTTAGTTTCATACTGTTGGCTCACTCTGTTCCTGATGTGGCATTAAAAGTAACATTATACTCAATTTTCTGAAAGATATAGCAAAATATTATTTTTTTCATTTGGATTACAACATGCTCTCCCTCCTCTCTCTAGCTTTATCTTGCTTAGAACAATGTCTTATTTTTGTATTTGTTCAGGATGAAATACAACAGATATTGATAGGTTTAATTTAATTGTATCATCTTCAATGTAAGGCTTGGCTCCCATCCCAGAACGGTACGGAGCTCACTTGAAGGTAAATTACACACCATTCCATGGCAGAGGTATTGAAACGCAGGCGCCCGAATTTAGTGCCGAGCTGAAATGAGCAAATGATTGAGCTGACATCCAAAAATTCATATGGATGTGCCTGGTTTGTTCACTTGAAGGAACCGCCCGATAAAACAGCGTGCAACTGCTAAATTTTCCATCTGTTCACAATTAGAATCCTTTCATGTGTAGACCTTGCTTATTACGTTTGCACAAATTAGGAATCATTTTAAAACCTCATCTGACATTAGCTAAACCAAGTCAGTTGTGGTCACTGAACTAATCTCAACATTTAGGTAGATTCAGGTACACTGGATTAACTTTAGGGCGGCGTAGCGTAGCCTGTAAATTAGCTAGGCTAGTAATGATTCTCAATCTACTTACCTGCTAATTTACGGCGGCGTAGCCTAAAACGAGCGGGCGTAAGGGCGCCTAATTCAAATGGGTTGGGGGGGCGTGTTTCATGGTAATGAGGCTTGACCTCACGTTTTTGATGTTTTTTGTCACTGCGCATGCGCCGGGCGACTACATTTCCCAGTGTGCATTGCGGCTAAGTACGCCGTACGGGCCTATTGATTTCGAAGTGGACGTAAACTATGTAAATCCCGATTCGCGGACGACTTACGCAAACGACGTAAACATTTTGAATTTCGCAGCGGGAACGGCGGCCATACTTAACATTACTATTCCACTAGAGCCTAGCTCTAACTTTACGCGGCCTATCTCTTACGTAAACGGCGTAAAAGTACTGCGTCGGCCTGGCGTACGTTTGTGAATCGGCGTATCCCCTCATTTACATAATCTACGCCGGCCGCAATGGAAGCGCCACCTAGCGGCCATCAGAAAAATTGCAACCTAAGATAGGATGGCGGAAGCCGTCGTATCTTAGATATGTTTAAGCGTACCTCTGTTTGAGCATACGCTTAAACATACGGCGGCGTAGATTCTGAGTTAGGCCGGCTTATCTACTGATAAGCCGGCCTAACTCTTTCTGAATCTACCTAATTGTTTTTAAGGATGACTTCATCCAAAAATTATATTTTAGTTTTGGGGGTTTTCACATCCTTGCCTCTTGTATTTCTTAACTCCTCATCACCTCCTCTTGTGCTTGTCTCCAGAACTTTTCCAGAGCTTCTTCCTACCCAAACTCATCCAGCTATCTGCTATTCTGTCCACCTTTAGGTGATCCTTGAAAACGAATCTTTCTTAGAGACGTCTATCCCACCTCCACCTAAAAACTAGGATATTACTTTCTCCATCAACACATCCTCCACAATTGTCTTTTGTATTCGGTTCCTCTTTGTTTAGAATAGAAACTCCCACAAACAGAACCTTGCTAACCCTCTTCTAATGAATTGTATTGTAACTGTACTTTTTCCTATTTCCCTAAATTTTGTAAAGTGCTGGACAAACTGAGAAGATGAAAGAAGGAGGAGGAAGAAGAAGAAAAAGAAGAAGGAAGATGAAGAACACAGAAGAAGAAGGAAGATGAAGAAAAAGAAGATGAAGATGACAAAGAAGAAGAAAAAGAAGAAGCAAGATGAAGAACACAGAAGAAGAAGGAAGATGAAGAACACAGAAGAAGAAGGAAGATGAAGAACACAGAAGATGAAGATGACAAAGAAGAAGAAAAAGAAGAAGCAAGATGAAGAACACAGAAGAAGAAGGAAGATGAAGAACACAGAAGAAGAAGAAGAAGGAAGATGAAGAACACAGAAGAAGAAAGAAGATGAAGAACACAGAAGAAGAAGGAAGATGAAGAAAAAGAAGATGAAGATGATAAAGAAGAAGAAGGAAGAAAAAGGAAGGAGAAGGAGGAGGAGATAGGTGTAAAAAAAACACTAGAATACCCCCTGCAGGGGTGTGCAAATGTCCAAAAATGAAATAAGTGCAAAAGAACAGTGCACAAATTAGACAAAATTAAATGTATAAGAGATAGGCTAATGTCCCACAACATCCATAAATAATGTAGAAATTCTTCCGATAGGTATCAAAGTAAATGGATGAATTAGAATCCTGTGAGGTGTGCTTGGTATCCAACAACTAGTCTCTCAGAACTCTCACCTTAATAGATGTAATAGCTTGCATTGATTGGATAATCTGACCTTAAGCAGAATGGTCCCCCAGCAACCTCTTCAGATCTCTCCAGCTCTAGTGTGGCTACAGCTGCTAACTTTCACTAGTCCTGCAAGCCGCTGTTCCTTCCACGAAAGTACCCTGATATACTCCGGTTCACACGAGATATAAGCATAGATTGAACAACCAATTTAGTTTCCCTGAAGAAATCAGGAGTGTGACGCAACGCGCAGGGAGTGGCTGTAGGCTGTAGGCTGACACAAACCGGAAGTGACGTAAGAAGGCACTGGAAACACTGCAATCTTTGTATTTTGCTTGTTTTCATTATTTTTAATGTAAGAGTCTACCCTGTGAGTACTTAATAAACACATTTATATTATTTTAACGTACTACACTATTGGAAGCTTCCCTTTCTTCCCTTCCCAACCTTTTTATCCCATATTGGAGTATATCAGGGTACTTTCGTGGAAGGAACAGCGGCTTGCCGGGCTAGTGAAAGTTAGCAGCTGAAGCCACACTAGAGCTGGAGAGATCTGAAGCGGTTGCTGGGGGACCATTCTGTTTAAGGTCGAATTATCCAATCAATGCAAGCTATTACATCTAGTAAGGTGAGAGTTCTGAGAGACTAGTTATTGGATACCAAGCACGCCTCATAGGATTCAAATTCATCCACTTTGATACCTATCGGAAGAATTTCTACATCATTTATATATGTTGTGGGACATTAGCCTATCTCTTATACATTTGATTTAGTCTAATTTGAGCAATATTCTTTGTTTTCTAGTATTCTAGTGTTTTTTGTTCTATTTTGTAGCAATAAAGCCATGATGCCTCGTACACACGACCGGTTTTACTGTTGGGAAAACTGCCATGACAGCTTTTTGCTGGGAAAACCGGCCGTGTGTATGATTCATCGCAGTGTTCCCAACAGGAAAACCGCCAGGAAAAATTAGAACATGTTCTCTTTTTTCCCGCCGGGATTCCCAGTGGCTTTTAAGCCGGGAGTTTACCTATGGGGAAAACCTGCGGTGGAGCATACACACGGCTGGGTTTCCCGACCAAAGCTCTCATGGCAGTTTTCCTGCCGGGAAACCCAGCCGTGTGTAGGGGGAAAAAGCTAATGAGCAGGCTCTCAGTTTTCCCCTCGGTGTTCCCGGTGGACTTTTTACCGCCGGAAAAAACGATCGTGTGTACAAGGCATGACAGAGTTTCTTAACCTTCGCCTCGCTATCCAAAACTCAAAGAAAATTAAAAAGTGTGGAGGTCAGGTTGGTAGCAAAATGCCCACTCTCCTCGCCTCAAGGCTCAATTTGGCTACCCGTCATTCACCTGGTGACCAGGAATACATTTTGACACCTAAGAAGTTTTAAGGAAATCCTTTTCATGTTTAGTCATTGCAGTCTTAAACCATCCGATGGACATAAAGCTTCCAGTACAGTAAATAAATTAAACTTTCATTTTCGTAGCATAGACCCAAAGATGCTGCCTTGTTAGACGCAGGTCGATTTAAAGAATCAGATTAATGACAGTGCTCCATCCTTTGGGATAGATGCATCTGAAAAATGGATGAATCTGTAGATATCTTCCAGTAATTTTTCAAGATAAATGATGCAGCGAAGGACAACACAAAGAAATAGACACACTTGCAAGTTATGCTTTTGATAAATGACAAAATAACGGGACCGCGCAGTGCAGCAAGCTGTGACCTGGCAGGTGTCGGGCAGAGAAAATGGTTTTCACTGCAAGTGAATCATTGTGAATCATTGTTCCAGGTGGTTCGGATTAGCTAATATAATAACGAGGTTGTAAGAAGAGCTGGGAAGAATGCACCTCACTGTGATACCCTTGTGACGTTACAAATTAACCAATTTGCTACCAGAGCAGTATTGGAGATGTACTGTTTGAAAGGCAACAATATACTGTATTTATTCAACTTATTTACAGTAGGTAATACTCAAACTTCTCTCCAGCACTTTAGGTCGACCTGTCATAAACCAGGTGTGACCAGACTGTGTGGATTGCAAAGAGGAAACCAAAACGCATGTAAGGTGAATAATATAAAGTTTATTAAAGATAAGTGGTAAATAAGGAAACACCCCAAATACGAATATCGCTCAACCAACCAACAGAAACCCACAGACAACAGATAATTATATACAGCCAAAGGGAAGTACCAAAATCATACACGTAGCCAGGCCAGGGTCATACACAGAAGATCAGCAAATAACAAAGGGCAATTCCAGAATCACAAACGTTAGCCAGGCCAGGGTCATTGACAGGAGATGAGCAGATGGGGTGAGGAACAACGGGACAGGGAGAGGATGGATGGAACAGGCTGGAGGGCAGGGATACAAGATAACAGGTGGGACCGGATGGGGATGAGGACAGGGAGACCGGGTCAGGTACACAGGTAACAGGGATCAGGATCAGGTAGCAGGTCAGGGCACAAGAACGATACCAAGGTGATGGGAGCAATCATCAGCCGGGTATTTATGTGAATCTCTGTAATTGGTCTCAAGTAACACCTGAGCGCAGGAGGTGCTGTCTGCTCCACACTGCCGGGATACACCCGCTGTCATGGTCTTACCTCCTTGCAGGCTTCTTATCACTGACATGTGCTGGCAGCCATCTTGCTTCTTGGGGTTCTTATAACTTACCACACCCTGTGGTTCCTCCTTCCCACTGAGAGGAGCTGGATGCTCAGCATATTTATATGAGGGCTGCTGCAGCATTCCCTTGCTTGGGCCTCCTCGTCTACACTCTCCTGTGATTGTGCTGCTTGATCTTGGTTACCAACCCGGCTTCCACGGACTATCCTTCTGGCTCCTGATCCCCGGCTTCGTTCGGACTATCCTTCTGGCTCCTGATCCCCGGCTTCGTTTCACCACCTCTCTCTGACTACGGACTCCGGCTTGGCTGACTCCCATTCCTGGCTATCGACCCTGGCTCTGGTGGAAGACTCTGCTGACTGTTTGATCATCCGTTTGGACTTTAACCTTGCTATTTGGTTTTTAATAAAGCCTTCTATTTCATTTATCCGTTGTTGTACGTCTGATTCATGCTTCCGTGACACCCACTGGTGGACACCAGTACTAAGGCCCAAGGATCCAACAGTGCCACCAGCAGGTGAGTCCTCTCACTACAGGTCCTGAGTGTAGGAAGTCACCCGCTGGTGGACACTGGTACTGCGATCCAAGAGACCGACAGCGCCACCAACGGGTGAACCCTTTCCTGACAAGACCTCTGACATCTACCTCTACAAATTAACAATCTAATGACTCTACCACATTGGCACATGTGCAGAAAGTAGTAGAATTTTCAGTGGAAGCTAGTTAACATACCAGAGTGTCTCTGTAATGTAGATGGCAACCCACACAAAAACCAAGAATGTACAGGCTCTATAAACATGGTGTCATTGGTAATAACGGAACCCAAGATTTTAGTTTTGAAAGTTAAAGTGCTATCACTAGAGAACCTATAGAAAACAACATTATCATACATTGACATTACAGTAAAAGCTGGGCTGTGGCTTCCTTCAAGAGATTAGCATTTCTATCCAGGTTTTCTATCATACCATTGCTGCCTACTCTTGAGTCCCTTCTTCTCATTGAATTTTTGGTCTTTCTTGGTAATTTTCCACTGATTTTCCTTGCTTGGCTACTGTCATCAAGAAGGATGATGTGATCAACTCACTTCTGCAATTCCATTCTAGGTGGAGATGACACCCCTTGCTCTACCCTTTCCCCTCCCACAGCCTGCTGGAACACGTTACATGCCCTGGGAGGTTGCAGAACCAGGGCACTAACACTCATGTGTTCAAGGTGGCAAAACTGGGGACTAGTTTGGGTCGCAACAGAACATGTAAAAAGTTTGCACCCAAACCACAAACTATTAAAGTCTATGGGACAGAACTTGAAAATCAAAAGTCCCCATTTTGAAGGCTTATATGCAAGTTATTGGCCGTATAAAGTTTACAAGGGGGGCCTTAATCCCGGCCCCCCTATGTGAATAAATATGAGGAACACATTACTCCTACTCATTCACCAAAAACCCATCAAATAGTAATAAACACACACAAACAGATTTTGACAATTCCTTTAATAAAAAAAAAACAATGTCCCCCAATGTAGATCCATTGTCAATCACGATGGCCGCCACATCGCCAGATACAAAGGAAAAAAAATGCTCCACCCATGATGAAGGCTAACTGCCATCTGCCTGCTCTGACATCTGACAGTTCTTAAATAGGTAAGGGGCCAACTAATGGCACCACGCCCCTGTGACGTCACCAATCGGTGCATGCTGGGTTGGTGATGTCACGTGGGTGCGGTGCTTCAAGGTGACATCGCTAGGTGGCCCTGTCCCTTACTTATTTAAAAACTGTCAAACGGTGGAGCAGGCAGTCAGCGGTTAGCCTTCATCACGGGCTGAGTTTTTTTTTCTTTTTTATGGTCTGGCGGTGTGACAGGCATTGTGATTGATGATGGATCCACAGTACATCGAAGTACATTGTTTTTTATTTTTAATTGTCAGACTGTGTATATGTTTTTATTTCTTTTTGACACTTTTTTTTGGGTGAATGAGTAGGGTTACAATGTACCCCTACTCATTAATATGGGGGGTGGGGGCGGGATCTGATCTGAAAAGCTAGATGAGATTCTGATAAACCCCCTATATGCAGACCACTCACAACCACAGTCCAGGGTTGTGGGGAAGAGGCCCTTGTCCCCATCAACATGGTGACAAGGTACTTGAGCATATGTTTCTGGTGGTGATCTTTTAATCATATAATATGAATTACTGATACTCACAGAAGAAGACATTTTGGGACTTTTTTGGGTTGAATATTTGGACACTTATGACATATATAGTTTGTTTGGTTGCATGGTTTTTCACATTAGAGACTTTCAATTGGTTTGGGAACATAACACTAGAGACTACAACCAAAATATATGTATTAATATTTGCATATCATTTTTTTTTTTCATTTTGTAGTTTGTTTTTGGTAGCACAGAGACTTTTTTGATTTTGCTTGTATACTGTATTTGGCTCCTGTCTAAATTGGCCCTTGTATGTATATGTATGAATGTAAGTTTGGGACCTTAGGTCCCAAGCTCCTTAGGGCAGGGACTGATGTGAATATACAATATTTATGTAAAGCACTACGTCAATTGACAGAGCTATATAAGTACTCATAATAAATAAATACAAATATTTCTTTGTTTAGATGATTTGATCATTTTATTCACCTGCTAACATCTTGTACACACATGTCCCCCTCCACTTAGCTGTAACACATCTTGCTTGTTGGTGTTCTTCTCAGAAATGGTGTCACCCCGCTACTGCTGGCATCTATATTTATTTCTGCACACCCTGCAGCGGGAAATCATAAAACCATCACTCTGGATAAAGCTGGATAAGTTGCCATCCCCTGGATCTCCCCTCTGGAGTCCTTGAGAATTACGTGAAGACAGAAGTTTATTGAACGTGGCGTGATTCACCCAAAACTAGAATACTGGCTGCGGACAGACATCCCCTTAAACTATTGCCTCTGTGTTGCTCTCGTGATACCTCGCCTGCTGATGTACTGTAGCTGATGGTAAAATAACTACAGGCTTCTTTTTTTTTTACACTTTGAATTGTAATTTATGTAGTACATGCAGTACTTACTCAGCCAAACAACCAATTTCGCAAACTTGCTTGCAATAATGTTGAAGAGTGTTTTAAGCTCTTAACAGATGCCTTATAATTTTGCTGACTGTATTTCCCTTGTGCCTTCTTTAAAAACTGATTATTAAAGTTATTAATGGAAGTCATTACTTTACACTGATAAAGTATAAGGGTGTTATAAAGGCAACATGTCCTCCATTATTAAAGATGACTCAATATGGCAATATTGCTTAAGTGGCTAAAAGTATGTGTTGATGGGCTTTTTACTTTTTTTGGCTTCAAAAAGGTTTTGCATTTACATACAAATCTATGGTGATGCAAAGCCATGTTGAAGCAGGTTAGATTCAAGTCATAAGTAGGTCAACCTGTGCACATGTCAATGAATTCTGAGTGGTCTCAGAAAAATCTCAAACTGATATTATCAACAGAAGCCCAAAGCACGTCAACACAGGCCATTAAAGTTGACCTTGCATTTCAGTGACAAGATAGACTTTTTCAATGTGCCTCCTCCTCTCTCTTCCTGAAACACTAGGTGAAAGTGCAAAAAAAACTTGTATTGGAAAAGCTAGACCTTTCTACGGCTTGCTTCCTCAACAACTGGGTGAGGTTTATATCATCCCCTTTCCAGGCAGATCTTGGAGAACATTGAGTAGCTCAGATCTCATAAGAAGACCTTCAGCACACAACATCTTCTCTTGAGGTTTGGCCTACTTAATATTCTCAGGGATCCCCTCAGCAGGAGGTTGGTATCACCCTCTGCACTATGGAAGTCGGGGAAAAGTGAATATATTAATATATTATCTACCAATATTTCCATCCAATGGTTGTTTCTGCACTTTTACACAGTGTTACAGAAAGGGGAGTTACACTAATAAGTGGACCTTGTTGACATGCATTAGACCCACCATACTTAGAGCAACTTTAATTCATGTATAGCCACATGCGCTCCCCCATTGTTAAAGAGAAGCTCCAGTCTTCTGTGTAAAAAAAAAACTGTAGCTGCTAGCTTTTAATAAACAGATACTCACCTGTCCAACGATCCAGCTCTGTGCTCACCCCAGCCGTTTTCACTTCCTATCTTCTGTCCCTGGCATCTTAACTGTGGGCTCCTGGCTTTCACAGCTTGCAGCTTCAAATCCGGGTGCCCACTGTGCGAGCCACGCTGCACATTGCCAATGGTCCTAAAGTCTTCTGAGACCTGTGACGTGTCCCAGAAGATTGCAGGGAAGGAGGGGGTGAAGCGCCACTTTAAATATGACTTAATATAGAAATATTGCTTGGGTGTCTAAGGTCTCGTACACATGACCGAACATGTCTGCTGAAACTGGTCCGCTGACCAGTTTCAGCAGACATGTTTGGTCGTCTGTACGGCCGACCGGACAAATGTCCTGCGGATCGGACAGGTTTCCAGCGGACAAATGTTTCTTAGCATGCTAAGAAACATGTCCGCTGGAACCATGTCCGTCGGACATGTTCGGTCGTCCGTACAGACTCACCGGATATGTCCGATCGGCCGCCATCCCTCGCATGCGTCAAAGTGATTCGATGCATGCGTGGAAGCATGGACCTTCCAGGGTCGCACACGTCGCGCGTCATCGTCGCGGCGAAGACATGGCCACGTCACCGCGCTGTCTGTCCACGCGGATTTCTGTATGATGGCGTGTACAACCATCATACAGAAATCTCCGAGCGGACATGTCCGCTGAAAACGGTCCGACTGTCCGGTCGTCTGTACGCCGCCTAAGGACCTGTGTTGACTGGATTTTTTTTGCTTCAAATGGGTTTTGCATTTCCATACATGTCTATAGGGATGCAAAGCCAACTTGAAGCAGGTCAAATTCAAAGTCAGTAGTACATCAAATGCACCTGTCAATGAATTTTGAACAAATCTCAGGAACAAGCTGAAAGTTTATCAACACAGGCCGTTAATGTTGACCTTTCACCCCAGTGATGGTGTAGACTTATTCAATGTGCCTCCTACTCCCTCTTCCTCAAATGCCAGATGGAATTGCAAAAAAAAAACTGTGTTGGAAAAGCTAGATCATATACTTTTAATTACATTAACTTTCTACGAATACCTCCTGCAGAACCTGGGTGAGGTTGACATCATCCTCTTTCCAGGCAGATCTTGGAGAATGTTGAGTAGCTCAGACCTCATAAGAAGCACTTTCAGCATGCAGCATCTTCTCTTGAGGTTTCGGTTACTCTCAAGGATCTTGTTGGCAGGAGGTTGGCGTCATCCACTGCACCAGGCCCGGACTAGCCATAAGGTACCAGGGATTTTCCCCGGTGGGCCCCAGGCCGCATGTCATAGGATAGACATGGAGCAGTGTGCTGGCACCGTAGACATATCATAGATACACACACATGAAGCATCACCCAGGATACAACTCCTATGGTGCACCATTGCCTTGGAGCTTCAGCCTATGTGTCAGTGACCTCAATAAAGTTGCACGGAAAGACAAGCTTCTGCCATAGAGAGCAGTTCTGGTCTTTGTCTGCCTCTATGATCAGCTGCCGAAACAACTAATCGATTAATCGACAACTAATCGATTATGAAATTAATCGATTAATCGGCCAGTAACATAATGGGGTTACAAAAAACTAAAATTAGCCCTTTATAGTACAAGAAAGCAAATCGCTACTGTAAATATTGCTTTCAGTGTCCCACAGTAAAAAAAAAAGAGCCCCTTACAGTAGCGATTATTTGCTCTTTTTGTACTTATTTTTATTTTTTTAACCACTTGACCACTGGGCACGAAAACCCCCTTAATCACCAGACCAATTTTCAGCTTTCGGTGCTCTCACAATTTGAATGACAATTACTCAGTCATACAACATTGTACCCATCTGAAATTTTTGTCCTTTTTTTCCCACAAATAGAGCTTTCTTTTGGTGGTATTTGATCACCTCTGCGGTTTTTATTTTTTGCGCTATAAAAGAAAAAAGACTGAAAATTCTGTAAAAAAATAAAAATAAATCTAGTTTCTGTCATATTAGCAGGTTATTTCTCACACACAGCATATGCATACTACAAATTACACCCCAAAACACATTCTGCTATTCCTCCCGAGTATAGCGATACCACATGTGTGCGACTTTTACACAGCGTGGCCACATAGAGAGGCCCAACATGCAGGGAGCACCATCCGGCGTTCTGGAGCACCCAGGCCAATTTTGACATTTCTCTCCTACATGTAAAAATCATCATTTATTTGCTAAAAAATTACATAGAAACCCAAAACATTATATATGCTTTTTTTTCAAAGACCCTAGAGAATACAATGGCGGTTGTTGCAACTTTTTATCTTGCACGGTATTTTCGCAGCAATTTTTTGAACGCGTGTTTTTAAAAAAAAAAACAGTTTTGTGCTTAAAAAAAAACAAAACAGTAAAGTTAGCCCAATGTTTTTGCATAATATGAAAGATGAAGTTACGCCGAGTAAATAGATACCCAACATGTCACCCTTCAAAATTGCACACGCTCGTGAAATTGCGCCAAACGTTGCTACTTAAAAATCCCCATAGGCGACGTATTGCAAGGTATTGGAGTATTGAGGGTATTGCGGAGTATTGGGGGGGTATTGCAGAGTATGGGGGGGTATTGCAGAGTATGGGGGTATTGCAGAGTATGGGGGGGTATTGCAGAGTATGGGGGGGGTATTGCAGAGTATGGGGGGTATTGCAGAGTATGGGGGGGGTATTGCAGAGTATGGGGGGGTATTGCAGAGTATGGGGGGGGTATTGCAGAGTATGGGGGGGGTATTGCAGAGTATGGGGGGGGTATTGCAGAGTATGGGGGGGTATTGCAGAGTATGGGGGGGGTATTGCAGAGTATGGGGGGGGGGGTATTGCAGAGTATGGGGGGGGGTATTGCAGAGTATGGGTGGGTATTGCAGAGTATGGGGGGGTGGGTATTGCAGAGTATGAGGGGGTGGGTATTGCAGAGTATGGGGGGTGGGTATTGCAGAGTATGGGGTGGGGTATTGCAGAGTATGGGGTGGGGTATTGCAGAGTATTGCACTCATCATTGCACTCATCATTATTTTTATTTTGCAGAGTATTGCGCAGGGATGGCTGGATCTGTGACTGCAATTGTCACAGATCCAGCCCACAGTGCGGCAGCTGCTGCTGCCGCCCGATCCCCCCCCTCCCTCTCCTCTCACACTGTACCGAATGGTACAGAGAGGAGAGGGAGGAACCGGCGTCATTACATGACGCCGGTTTGTTTACAAGTGATCGCGCCGTCCAATTGGACGGCGCGATCACGTGGTAAGGAGCCGCTTCCATTGGCTCCTTACCGCGATCCGTGTTGCTGCGGGTCCCGTGGACCCGCCGAGCGCCGGTGATCGCGTGTGCGCGCCCGCTCGGGCGCGCAATTGGGACTCTCTGGGAGGACGTATATTGACGCCCTCCTAGAGTTAGGGAACCGCCTTGTAGCCGTATTTCGGCTATAGGGCGGTTACCAAGTAGTTAACCCCATTATGTTACTAAACATCTCAGGCCTGGGGTCACACCTATGTTTTTTTGCAGAAACACACTACAGTTCATTTATATTTTTTCCTATGGGACACGTTCACATCCATGATTTTTTTCAGCTGCTGCGTATTTGGAAAGGGCAAGGACTTTTTAACGCAAAACGGTGCTTTTTTTTTTTTTTGGTTCAATATACTTCAATGGAGAAGCTGCAGAAAAGCATGTAATGTGTTTTTGCAGCAATTTGTATTTTGTAATCTGCCCAACAACAAATTGACCCCAAAAAATTTAAAAAATCTATTTTTTTTTAAGGCTATTATCCGATTTATCAAAACAATAATCGGCCAACTGATCGATTATAAAAATAATCGTTAGTTGCAGCCCTACGACCCGTGGGTCTCTGTCTGCTGCAACAGTGAATAAAGAAAGGTAAATATAAGTAACAGACATTGAGAAACTGGTAGTTGTCATTATTTGTAATTTTAGAGAAAAAATGGGCTGCTCAGTCTAAAATGCCCAAACCTATTTTTTGGCCCAGTCCGGGCTTGCTCCATACTACTGTATACAAGTCGGGGAAAAGTGAGTTTATTTTCTAACAGTTTTTCCATCCCCAAATTGTTTCTGAACTATTATGTAGCATTACAGGAAGAGGGTTACAATGAATAAGTGGACCTTGCTGAAGTGCAAGGTCTGCTTTAGACCAGTCATATGTGGTGCAGCGTTCATTCATTTATAATCACTTGCGCTCAACCTGGAATCAAAAATAGAATTGCATATAATCATCAGAAACTAAACAATCTACCACCCACAACTTCAATAGATCACCCAGATTTGGTCATTTGTGAATACAAAACTGAGCATATAAAATAGACACAACAATACAGTTTATTGAAAGACCAAATAGACAATGGATCAAAACTATGGCAACAGCTTTAAAATCTGATGGGCATATTTTTCCATTTTAGTTCATTCAAGGCAATTTTTTATCTCATGTTTTTATGGACAATAAAATGATCATTTTATGTCTTTGATTCTACAATTTGATTCTACAATTTTGCAAAAAGAAAAAAAAAATGGAAATGTTTTATCAAAATGCTATGTGTATGGCCAAATTAAGAGATTAGATGTGAAAGGATTAACATATCTTGAAAGAGATTGGCAGGATTAAAAGAACCTTTTATCAGTTATAAAGCAGATTTGGTCCAGTAATTTTAGATTTGCCAGACTGCCAAAAATGTAGTCCAAGTGAACTTGCTCATCAAAAAAAAAAAAAGCTATGGACAATGAGACCAAGTGATCTGCCCTACAGGTGTACAGGGCACTATGGAATTTATGGCTTTTATGGCTTTTGGACTCAGAAGCTAGTGGAACAATGAATGAATGAAAAAAAACCTGGGAGCTAAGCATGGTTAAGTGGGGCCTATCAAAGTCATGTGACTGGCCTCTGCATCAATCACAGCGTTCCCTGCTTAAAGCGGCAGGACACAAGATTTACACCATCACCTTCATTTATGAATGGATAGTAAAATACAAGCAGCTGTATGGAGAAACCTCACAGTGTATAACAAGTAGCAGTATCCACTATAAAAAAAAAAAAATGTAAAGGCTCCAATTAACCATTTTGTTCAGCCATGTAAATGCTGAAAAGTTGTATGTTTTTGATGACAATAGAAAATCTTGTTTGGAATGTAAACTATTCAGTTAAAGGGGTTTTAAAGGTTTGGATTTTATTTTCTAAATGGGTTCCTTTAAGCTAGTGCATTGTTGATTCACTAACCTTTTCGATTTCCCTTCTAAATTTGTATTTTTTTCTTTGTCTGAATTTCTCACTTCCTGTTCCTCCTCAGTAAGCTTGCCCCCATCATCTGAGCCATTCTGGCTGGGGGTTAGCCAGCATGCTCGCCCCCTCCCTTGGGACTGTCTCCCCGCAGGGATGTAGTCCCAAGAGAGTGGGCAAGCAAAATTACTAACCTCCAGCCAGAACAGCTCGGATGATGGGGCAAGCTTACTGAGAAGGAACAGGAAGTGAGAAATTCAGACAAAGAAAAAAAAAATTTGAAGGGAAATCGAAGGAAAAGGTAAGTGAAGCAACAATGCACTAGCTTTAAGGAACCTATTTAGAAAATAAAAAACAAACCTTTACTACCCCTTTAATATGCATTACATTGATAATTGAATGTCGTTTAGTAATATGGAAATTTTCCAGTGATCACAGTACCTTGGGTAGAGCATACTTGGGCAGTTTCATCTGTGAAAATGGTTCCCTTCTGTAGGACACGTAGTAATGTGGGCGCCCCCCAGAGGTCAGCTGTGTAAAACAAAGAACAGAAAGGTATTAATAATCTCATAGATAAAATGTAACTATGGGAAGGTCAGAGCAATGTAAACATCCCTGGGCCAATAAGAGACTTAAAGTAGACCTGTCAGTAGCTTTACAAATCTGCACAAATAAATTCCTAACATGTCACAATATACAGCAATAGTTTCATTTGTCAGAAAAGTTACATCTTTTATCATTAACCACTTCCCTACTGGGCCCTTCCTAACCAGGCCAATTTCCAGCTATCAGCACTCTCACACTTTGAATGACAATTATTCAGTCATGCAACACTGTACCCATATGAAATTGGTGTCATTTTTTTCACATAAATAGCGTTTTCTTTTGTTGGTATTTAATCACCACTGTTTTTTTTTTTTTTTTTTTTTTGCACTATAAATAAAACAAAGACAGAAAAATGTGTAAAAAATGAATTTGTCTTTGTTTCTGTTATAAAATTTAGCAAATTACTATTTTTTTTCCATAAGTTTTGACCAAAATGTATACTGCTACATATATTTGTCAAAAATAACTCATATTAGTGTATATTATTTGGTGCTTGTGAAGGTTACAGAGTCTACAAGCTATGGTGCCAATCATGGAAAATTGATTACACCTGATCTACTGATCTCATTTCTCAAGACACTAACAAGCCAGGAAAGTACAACCCCCCACCCCCCAAATGTCCTATTTTAAAGTAGACATTCCAAGGTATTTAGTAAGAGGCCTAGTGAGTTTTTGAGGTTGTCATTTTTTCCCAGAAAATTACGATTTTTTTTCCCCACAAAATTGTCACATTAACTGTTTATTTTCTCTCACATGGCGTCTGCATACTTGCAACTACACCCCAAAACACATTCTGTTACTCCTCCTCTGAGTATGACAATACCACATGTGTGAGACTTTTTCACAGCCTGGCCATATACAGAGGCCCAACATGCAATGAGCAACGTCAGGTGTTTTAGGAACATAAATTACACATCTAATTTCTTGACTACCTATTACACTTTTGAAGGCCCTGGAGCACCAGGACAATGGCAATGCTTACAAAATTACCCCATTTTGGAATACAAACACCCCAGCGTACATAATATGAGGCATAATGAGTCGTGTCATTTTTTCCCCACAAGTTTTTGGAAAATGTGGAAAGAAAATAAAAACCGCCTTTATTTATGAATTGTTTTACACATTTTTTATGGCACTTATGGGTGCTGATGATAGGGTGGCACTGGTGAGCACTCACTGATGGGCACTGATGTGCTCTATTGGGCACCAATGAGCACTAATAGGGCACAGTAGTGTCACTGATGAGCAATAATAGGGCACTGAAATGACTGGGGTATCAAACTGCGCCCAACTGATAACCCACTACTGCGCCTGTATGGAAAGAAGTTGAAGCGGCCTAGCTGCTGTTTAAATAAATAATATGTGAAATAAAGGAATATACCATATGCATCAAGTGTCAATACACGTCCACAGCGCTATCAGAATATACTAATATTCAAATCTAAATACATCTAAGTGTACAATGTGATATCACAATTATAAGTGAATAAACTCATAAAAAATGCAAGCATGCAAATTAAATGAAAAAAAGTCTGTGATGCTACAAAAAAAACGTGAAGTATTAAGAGGAAAGTCCATATAACTAAATATAGTTGATCCAATCTTCCAGGGCTTCCACCACACCTCAGTGTTCAGTGCTCCAATCCCCCCTCACAATGGAAACTCACCACAATACTATGCCTCCCACTCTCGTGTTTGGCTAACGAGCTTGTAATCAAAAGATTCACAGATGTTCCAAATTGCAATGCAAAAAAAGGAGAAGTGCACAATAGTGTAAAAACGTAAGACCAGTTTAATTAAAACACTCAAAGAAACCTCCAAAAATTGCACTCACAAACGAAATCAAATGAAAAGCTTTGTGTAATAACAGATCGCTGCACACTTCAAATCTTTAGCTGAAGACAACAGTGGTCACGGCGGACCCTCGATCAACTAGACACTCTCACCGCAATCCTTGGCACAGCACCCCACTCAAACGATACTTCTTAACTCGGAACTCCAAAGCAGCTTAGAGTTGGCTGCAGCTAGGGGCGTGGCCTAATCCATGTCTGAAGTACCAAGTTACATCTAGGACTAGCTGCAGCCAACTCTAAGCTGCTTTGGAGTTCCGAGTTAAGAAGTATCGTTTGAGTGGGGTGCTGTGCCAAGGATTGCGGTGAGAGTGTCTAGTTGATCGAGGGTCCGCCGTGACCACTGTTGTCTTCAGCTAAAGATTTGAAGTGTGCAGCGATCTGTTATTACACAAAGCTT
Organism: Rana temporaria; assembly: GCF_905171775.1. Lineage (NCBI taxonomy): Eukaryota > Metazoa > Chordata > Amphibia > Anura > Ranidae > Rana > Rana temporaria. The sequence continues at coordinate 42,757,355 of NC_053496.1, read as the reverse complement.
TTCATTTGATTTCATTAATTTGCATGCTTGCATTTTTTATGAGTTTATTCACTTATAATTGTGATATCACATTGTACACTTAGATGTATTTAGATTTGAATATTAGTATATTCTGATAGCGCTGTGGACTTGTATTGACACTTGATGCATATGGTATATTCCTTTATTTCAAATAATAGGGCACTGTAAACTGTAGTGGCACTAATGAGCACTCACTGATGACACTGTAGGGCACTAATGTGCACTGTAGGTCACTGACAAGCACTGATACACACTCACTGACGTGCACTGATGAGCACTGTAGTGGCATTGTAGGGCACTGATGAGCACTGTAGTGGTACCATAGGGCACTGATGAGTACTGTAGTGGCACTGATAAACAGTGTAGTGGTACCAAAGGGCACTGATGAGCACTGTAGTGACACTGATGTGAACTGTATAGGAACTGAAGGGCACTGTAATGGAACTGTAGGGCACTGAAGAGCAATGTTGTGGCACTGATGGCGCGGTAGGGGCACTGATGGCACTTTATGGACACTGATTAGCACTGTAGTGGCACTGATGAACACTGTAGGGCACTCAGGATCATGCCAACTCATGCTGCTGCTCTGTTTGCACACTAATACAGCATGTGATGAGTGGAGAGAGAAACACTGCAGCAGTGTGAGCTGACAAAGTGATTGCTCCATTATTGGAAGGAGCGATCACGTGGAAAAGGGTCACTGTGATTGGCCCTTTACCCCGATCTGTGATGCGCTGGGTCCCGCAGACCCAGCAATCATGAACATTTCCAGGTGCATACCCCAGTCATATGACCGTTTCCTAGTACTAGCAGGCCACGCTGTGGCCGTTATTTGGCTATAGTGCAGTCAGCAAGTGGTATAAGGCCATTTTGGATTACATTCAAGTGACATTGCTTAGGCTTAGGTGATGTCATCATTCTGCTGCATTAATAATATTATGGGGGTTTTATGTAATCTTCAGGCCTATAATGATTTTTTTTAAACAAGTAAACAAAAACCATGCAGTGAAAGGGTTAGTGTGTATAGAAGTCAACCACCATGTGAGGTTTGCTTAGGGTTTGTATGAAATGCGGGAGCTTGGAAGCAGATATTTATTTCTGGTAGGGGCATTTTGTTTTATTTACTCCAATTAGGAATGCTGTCTGGCAATGCTTGCATGAGACCTGTTAACGTCTGTGAAGCATAGATTATTCTGATAGGTCCATTCTAAAGCCTTTGCCGGTATTGGCCATGAAAGCGTTATTATGACAGATCGCAGCCAGCGTGAAAACCAGGTCAGCGCTATTGCTGTAGATGCAAAATCCTAGATGACTTGTAATCACCGTGCATTAGCAATCAGTACAAGACGGAGATCTATGAAATGCGTAGATTAGAAGGCAATATAAGTGCACAAATCTCTAAATGAGGGGATTATGGGATTTTTTACATCTGGTAATTATTTTTTTTAAAAAAATTCTGCAAAAATCAGGTTGTAAAATGTTCAGCAATAGAGTTTTCTTGAGGATTTAAAAGAACCGTACAGACTGTGAACATAGTAAAAATCACTCCACACAAAACTAGAGTGTCCATCATGATTAGGTACTGTTGGGGTTAAAGAGACCTTATCACCAAAAATTCAGATAAAACTGCAAACAAATCGAATTATTTATGTGCCTTTGAAATAGCTTGAAAATGTGACAATTCCAGTTATGCCTTGTACACACGATCAGAATTTCCGATGGAAAAAGTCAGATGGTCAAAAGTCAAAAGTCCGATGGAAAAAGTCAGATGGACAATAATAAAAAAGGCAATATGGGGAGTGGCGAAATCCAAGGCTTGGATTTCGCCACTCCCCATATTGCCTTTTTTATTATTTGTGATCACTTTAAGCCCTGGTTCACACTGGGTACGATTTGGAACGATTTGAGATGCGATTTGACATGTCAAATCACATCTCAAATCGGCGGCAATTGTCGGCAATGGCACTGTCCTAATCAGTGCGACGCGGCATCTGCGATTTCAAAAAGTAGTTCCTGTACTACTTTTTGCGATTTCGGGCCGCGATTTACATTAAATTGTGGCCGAAATCGCGGGAAAATCGTGGCAAAATCGCAGCCGCTAAATTGCGGTAAAATCGCGCATTTTACCGCGATTTGGAATTCGCAGCAGTGTGAACCTAGGCTCAATGTTTCATTTTGTGGTTTTATTACAACAAAACCTTTAGAGTCGGTTCACACTGGGGCGACACGACTTCCAACACGACTTGAGCATGAACCACAGGGCGATCTGGGGCGATTTACAACACGACTTCAAGTCGTCTCCAGGACAGGAGACTTTCCAGTGGCCAATCAAACAACAATCAGCTCTGTGGGAGGGAGGGGGATGGAGGGGTTTGCCTGAGAAATGTATGTTATCTAACTGGAAAGTTGCTTCAGTTAAAGGAGTTCTCCAAGCTAAAACTTTTAACCCACGCTGTGCCCGGGCTGTAAAACTATACAAAATAAACTTTCACTTACCTGCCTACGATCCCCCGTTGTTCCGATATCGCCGTCCCGTTCTCCGGTCCCGGTCTCTTCCACTTCCCGTGGGTCGGTGACTCACAGTGCGCTCAGCCTATCAGCGGCCGCGACGGGACATTGCTGCGGCCGCTGATAGGCTGAGCGCACTGTGAGTCACCGACCCGCAGGAAGTGGAAGAGACCGGGACCGGAGAACGGGACAGCGATATCGGAACAACGGGGGATCGTAGGCAGGTAAGTGAAAGTTTATTTTGTATAGTTTTACAGCCCGGGCACAGCGGGGGTTAAAAGTTTTAGCTTGGAGAACTCCTTTAAGACAGTGATCACACTTGGAGGCGATTTCCATTGAAATCGATGGGTACAAATCGCCTACAAGTCGGATTGAAGTAGTACAGGAACCTCTTCTGAAGTCGGATCGCCTTGAGTCGTGTGTATTAACACCGCTCCCATTCACTTACATTGTTTTTCTCTACAGCGCGACTTGGGACGACTTGAGGCGACCTCAAGTCGGATCCCAAGTCGCCCCAGTGTGAACCGACTCTTATACTTTTGACCTGCACCATTGGGGCTCTGTTTTTTCTTTTCTCCCCACATGTTTTTTGGAGCTTTTCAGTTCCGTTGTGCCTTATCCCCTTAAGGGGCCACATTACCATCTCCTCCATCTGTTGGATTTGGGGTGGACATTTTGGGAGATCCAGTTCACCGTTCCAGGATATCGTTCATCTATGGTCCTCCATTGAAGATCCTTGGCTTTCCTATATCCAGTTTATGGTTCCCACTTTCCATTAAAGCCGAGCTGATTCGCCCCGAGATTTCTCAGGTCTACATGATCTGCTGTCTCTGAAAGGTAGATCCACTGGTTCTGGTAAGCGCATTCACATCTATATTTAATGATAAATAGTGTCCTTCGCGCTACTAAACAGTGAATAGATAAAAAAATCTTCCTTTTATTTAAATACTACACCATTGGAGGCCCTCTTTCTCCCTCTTGTTCCCCTGGATGGAGTTGATATAGGTATTGATCGAGGAGACTGGATAAGGCTGTAATAATCTAGATGGAGAGGCACCAGTGGAAGTATGTATAGTGTGGAATGGTCTATTCGGTGAAGGTGAAGGCATCTATGATTATCCTTATGGCTGTCTTTATTCATTAGTGAGGTGAGAGTTCTGTGAGGCCTCGTACACACGACCGAGTTTCTCGGCAAAAAGCAGCAAGAAATTTGCTGGGAGATATTTTTTTGCTGAGGAAACCGGTCGTGTGTACATTTTCGTCGAGGAAACTGTAGAGAAACTCGACGAGCCAAAAAGAAAGCATATTCTCTATTTCCTTGATGGGAATGGAGAAAATTGGCTTGTCGAGTTTCGACGGCTTCACAAGGAACTCGACGAGCAAAACGATGTGTTTCTCGGTCGTGTGTACGAGGCCTGAGACCAGACATACGTTTTATTCAGTTGTCGATCCTTCTTTGGGATTTGTGGACATTCAGTTCTTCTCCTCTATAGGCAGTATTTACTGCTATATCACTTATGGACTATATTCTATCTGCTTTATTTCACTTTTGATTATTTGTCCACCATCTATGCACCTTTGGTCACATTATTAGTGTGTTTTTTAAAGATTATGCGCAAGAATTCACTTTCATTTATTCACATCTATATTTAGTTGGAAGGAATGACTGTTTGCCTATGAGGATCTGCGTGGTCACACGTTTATCTTCTTCATCATTCATCCACAAGTTATATTGATGGACTCAATATTGTCACGTTTTGTTTTGTTTGTGGACTTCACCCACATATATATTCACCTAATATTGGTTGCTGTCACCATCATCACTGTTTCAGTACAGTGAATACACATTTATTTATACACTCATTTAATGAGAAATTATTGTTTCTTTTGTACCACTAGCGCTACATTTTTCTTTAAACCACAAGGGGTCGCCTGCTAGACACTGGCACTTTTCACAGACAGCCTTGAATTTTTAATCAATCAATAATAGGCATTCTAGGGTTGGATAAAGAGGCGGTGACATCAGATGTCTAATGTTTTCTGATGTCTTTAAGCCCAATAGCCCAGGATACTGACAAAACGTCCACTGCGGGAGCAGAGGGGAGCACCGTTTGCCAGGGGAGCACAAAAACAATAAAGAAAATAACATTTAACCTCTGTAAAGCATTTAGCCTCATTACAAGGGAAGGTTTTTGCTTTTACCACCATTCAGCTTTGAAAAAAACATAGAGCTCCTGTCAATACATTTGTCTGCTGTCTGTGTCCCTATTGCAAAAATTGCTTTTGCTTCCTGTCTCAGTGACATCACAGGAAGTTGTCCAAAGCTTTCCAAAGGGATACAGACAGGAATTAAAACATAATTCCCCCGTACACGGTCAGAATTTCCGATGGAAAAAGTCAGACGGAATTTTTTATATCGAATATTCCGATTGGGTGTGTGCCTCATCTGACTTTTTCTGTCGGAAATTCTGAAGGAAAAAAAAATATTTCGTAAATTCAGTTTGTCTGTATGCAATTACGACGGATTAAAAACCATGCATTCTTAAAATCAAGTCCTAGCATGCTCGGAAGCATTGAACTTAATTTTTCTTCGCTCGTCAAGTGTTGTACGCAGGGCCGATCCGCCCTATAGGCTCACTATGCAAGCCGCTTGGGACCCCACAAAGCTGCGGAGGGCCCCCTAAATGAGAGGCCCCGCCTGGTGAGAAGTCATTTTCGACCCCTCACCCCGCTTCTCAACTCGCTGGCTGCATGGGAGAAGAGGTAAGAAGTCAGCACCCCCTTCTTCTCACTTTAATATAAGATGTAATTTCCAACAGCAGAACACCCCCTTCCCCCCGCTTCTCAACTTTAATCTTTAATGTGACATGTCACTGTCTGCAATCCCCACCCCCGCTTCTCAACTTTAATGTGACATGTCACTGTCTGCAATCCCCACCCCCGCTTCTCAACTTTAATGTGACATGTCATTTTGCTTAGGGCCCCAGGGAGGTCAGGATCGGCACTGGTTGTACGTCACTGCGTTTTTGACGGTCGGAATTTGGTGTGTCCGTGTGTATGCAAGACAGCTTGAGCGGAATTCCGTCGGAAAAAACGGTCGTGTGTACGCGGCATAAGGGAAGTTTTATCCCTCCATCACCTCCATTGCAAAATCTATTAATACACAAAGTCTGAGATACAATATATTGTCTTTATGGACCTTGCTTTGTGCATTGTTCTAAATCATTTGGTGGAGGGGGGATTATGGTGTAGGGTTGTTTTTCAGGGGTTGGGCTTGGCCCCTTAGCTCCAGTAAGGGGAACTCTTAAGGTTTCAGCATACCAAGACATTTTGGACAATTTATGCTCTTAACTTTGTGGGAACAGTTTGGGGATGGCCCTTTCCTGTTCCAGCATGACTGCACACCAGTGCACAAAGCAAGGTCCATATAGACATGGATGAGCGAGTTTGGGGTGAAGGAACCTGACTGGTCTCAACCCGATAGAACACCTTTGTGATGAATTAGAATGGAGACATCAGTCCAACATCAGTGTCTGACCTCACAAATGCGCTTCTGGAAGAATGGTCAAACATTCCCATAGACACACTCCTAAACCTTGTGGACAGCCTTCCCAGTAGAGTTATGCCGTGTACACACGATCGGTTAAACCGATGAGAATGGTTTGATGGACCATTTTCATCGGTCAAAATCGATTGTGTGTGGGAGCCGCCATCGGTTATTTAACCATCGGTTAAAAAAAAGCCAAATTGTTTTAAATTTAACCGATGGATTCCTAACCAATAGAAAAAAAACAATCGTTTTTAGGCACGACCATCGGTTAAAAATCCACGCATGCTCAGAATCAAGTCGACGCATGCTTGGAAGCATTGAACTTCTTTTTTTCAGCACGTCGTTGTGGAGGAAGGAGGAAGGAGGGGGGAGAGGGTGGATTGTGCACTGAGCTGTAAGGGCGGATGCTTGAGCAATATCTCTGTGCCAATGACAAGCTGTAATCACATTGCTTCTGTTTATTTATTAATTTCTCTGCTGCTGGTGCATGGTGGGGTGCAGCTACGCCTGGCGCTCCAAGGGAGCCGCGTTTCAGATAACCCGCTCTGACTGTTACACTGTATCTGGGCTAAAGCGTCAGTTCAACTAGAAAACCGATTGTTTTTAAAGTTTCTGATAAACTGCAGATCGGAGATAAGCGACTCATTAAAATTTTGCCGCACCAACAGGACTCCAAATTTTGTAAATTTTTTTCTTTTTAATTAACCACTTGCGTATTGGGCACATATACCCCCTTCCTACCCAGGCAAATTTTCAGTTTTTAGCACTGTCACAATTTGAATGACAGTTGCGCGGACGTGCGACGTGGCTCCCAAACAAAATTGACATCCTTTTTTTCCCACAAATAGACCTTTCTTTTGGTGGCATTTGATCACCTCTGTGGTTTTTATTTTTTGCGCTATAAACAAAAATAGAGCGACAATTGTGAAAAAAAAAATATTTTTTTTTACTTTTTGCTATAACAAATATCCAATTAAGGGAAAAAAATCGCAATAAGTGTATAGTGATTGGTTTGCGCAAAAGTTATGGGGCCAGATTCATAAAGAAGATACGCCATCGTATCTTCGAATCCGGCCGGTCGTATCTATGCGCCTGATTCATAGAATCAGGTTACGCATAGATCTCCCTAAGATCCGACAGGTGTAACTGTGTTACACCGTCGGATCTTAGGCTGCAATTCTAGGCCGGCCACTAGGTGGCGATTCCATTGCGGTCGGCGTAGAATATGCAAATGACTCGTTACGCCGATTCACGAACGTCCGCTTTGCCCGTCGCTGTAAATTTACGTTGTTTCCGTAGAGATACGCGTCGTAAAGATAAAGCTGGGCCCTAGGTGGTCTTGCCAATGTTAAGTATGGCCATTAACGTCGAAACCAATGACGTCCTTGCGACGTCATTTAGCGCAATGCATGTCGGGAAATTTTAGGGACGGCGCATGCGCAGTACGTTCGGCGCGGGAACGCGCCTAATTTAAATGGTCCCTGCCCCATTTGAATTAGGCGGGCTTGCGCCAGACGGCTTTACGCTACGCCGCCGCAAGTTTACAGGCAAGTGCTTTGTAAGTCAAGCACTTGCGCTGAAAACTTGCGGCGGTGTAACGTAAATGAGATACGTTACGCTGCCGTGCAGCTACGTGAATCTGGCCCATAGTGCCTACAAAATAGGGGATAGAATTATACAATTTTTTTTTTTATTATTTTTTTTTTACTAGTAATGGCGGCGATCTGCGATTTTTGTCACGACTGTGATATTACGGTGGACACATCAGACACTTTTGACACATTTTTGGGACCATTAACATTTATATAGTTCATGTGCCTGTAAAGGCAAGTGTCCCAATACTTTTGATAATATAGTCACTAGTGTATATAAAAGTTTATCAGGTCACCCAGTCTTCATATCAGTTTTAGAAGGACTGATTCCTTAAAGTGGAGGTTCACCCGGAAATAAAACATTTTAACCTTAGATTGATGCTCATTTTGTCAAGGGGAATCGGCTATTTTTTTAAAATCGAAGCTGTACTTACCATTTTAGAGATGCATCTTCTCCGCCGCTTCCGGGTATGGGCTGCGAGACTGTGCGTTCCTATTTTGATTGACAGTCTTCCGACAGGCTTCCGACGGTCGCATCCATCGCGTCACGATTTTCCGAAAGTAGCCGAACGTTGGTGAGCAGGCGCAGTATAGAGCCGCACCGACGTTCGGCTTCTTTCGGCTACTCGTGACGCAATGGATGCGACCGTCGGAAGCCTGTCGGAAGACTGTCAATCAAAATAGGAACGCCCAGTCCCGAAGACCCATACCCGGAAGCGGCGGAGAAGATCGCTCTCTAAAACGGTAAGTACGGCTTCAATTTTAAAACAACTAGCCGATTCCCCTAGACAAAATGAGCATCAATCTAAGGGTAAAAAAATTTTTATGGGTGAACTCCCGCTTTAAAGGAGTCCCGAGCCCCCGTTTTACTTACCTGACCCCTTGAAAGTCCCACGCTTGGTCCCGAGATCCTCTTCGCCGCTCAGCCTGGCCGCTGATTGGCTAGAGCGGATGGATTGAGAGCAGCGCAGCCATTGGCTGGCGCTGCGGTCAATCACATCCAGTGACGCGCCGTGCCGAGGGGCGGGGCCAAGTGATGCAGTGGCCGAGTGATACAGTGAGCTCGCTGTATCACGGGAGCGCGCCCGCAAGGACTCCTTACCATGCAAGCTCTCTCTCATGAATGTGATGAGTTCTTGTGGGGAGGACCAGAGACAGCCGCCGAGGGACCCCAGAAGACGTGGAAATGGGCCACTCTGTGAAAAACTAACTGCACAGTGGAGGTAAGTATGACATGTTTGTTATTTTAAAGACATTTTTTTTTTCCTTTATTGACCCTTTAAGGGAAACATGTAACATATGACAGAAGATTACAGTGTAGCACACGTGAAAAGGGGACAACACACGATCACAATTTGAAAACAGTTGTCACCCATAACAGGAAGTACCTGAACAAGGACCTTCATGACAGGATCACAAGGAATTATTTTCCTGAAAACTGCACATTTCAAAAACATGCAAAGCAACACACGACCGGTTTTCCCGTCAGAATAAACTCAGACGGTTTTTCCGACGGAATTCCCCTCAAGCTGTCTTGCATACGCACGGTCACATCAAATTTTGACCGTCAAGAATGTGGTGACGTACAACACTACGTCAAGCCAAGAAAATGAAGTTCAATGCTTTCGAACATGCGTCGACTTGATTCTGAGCATGCATGGTTTTTAGTCCGTCGGAATTGCATCCAGACGAACAGAAATTCAAAGAAATTTTTTTCATCTGATAAATTCAGAACATGTTCGCTATCGAATTCCATCGGAATTTCTGACGGAAAAAGTCCGATGGGGCATACACACGGACGCAATATCCAATGAAAAGCTTACTACTGACTTTTTCCGTTGGAAATTCCACTCGTGTGTACAGGGCCACCATCAGGGGGGTACAGGCAGTACACCTGCCTGTAAGGGGCCCGAAGGTCCCCAGGGGCCCGGATGGCAACCCCCTTTTTTTTAGGGGTCCGGAGGTCCCCAGGGGCCCAGAGGCCCCCAGATGGCAACCCCCCTTTTTTTATTTATTTTTTAAATAAAAAAAATATATATTTTTTTAATATATTTGTATTTTATTTTTAGAGGCCCGGAGGTCCCCAGGGCCCCCAGATGACAACCCCCCTTTTTTTTATAAAAAAAACAACTTTTTTTATATATTCTTTCATTTCTTTTATTATATATATATATATATATATATATATATATATATATATATATATATATATATATATATATAATTAAAGGACCCAGGGGTCCCCAGGGCCCCGGATGGCAACCCCCTTTTTTTTTTATAAAAAAATTATATTATTTATTATTATAAATAATAATTATTATTATTATTATTAAAGGACCCAGAGGTCCCCAGGGCCCTGGATGGCAACCCCCTTTTTTTATATAAAAAAAATATATTATTTATTTTTTATTTTTATTTCATATATATATATATATATATATATATACATATATGTATATATATATATATATATATATATATATATATATATATATATATATATATATATATATATATAAAATAATAATAATTATTATTATTATTAAAGGACCCAGAGGTCCCCAGGGCCCCAGATGGCAACCCCCCTTTTTTTTTATAAAAAAACTAAAAAAAAATTATATATTTTTTTTTATTTATATATATATATATATATATATATATATATATATATATATATATATATATATTAAAGGGCTCAGAGGTCCCGGATGACAATCCCCCCTTTTTTTGTAATTTATTTTATAAAAAAAAAATTAAAGGGCCCAGAGGTTCCCAGGGCCCCAGATGGCAACGCCCCTTTAAAAAAAAAAAAAAATGTTTTTATTTATTTTTATTAAAGGGCCCAGAGGTCCCCAGATGGCTACACCCCTTTTTTATATATTTTTTTCTTTATGTCTTCTTTTTTTTGTAAAGGGCCCCCCGCTTCTCAATTCGCAGAAGCCCCCCCCCCCATTCTCAATTTCAGGCGGGAGCCCCCCCCCCCCCCGGTTCTCTGCTCCAGGGGGCCCATGCCTGAAGCTGTGTAAGGGGCCCCATAATTCCTGATGGCGACCCTGCGTGTGTACGAGGCATTAAAGTTTACATGAGATTAGGCTTTAGATTTACTTAATGAACCAGAGTTTCATGGCAGTATCTGACCTACCGTATTTTCCGGCGTATAAGACGACCCAGCGTATAAGACGACCCCCTATTTTTTTTTGTCATAGGAGGACTATTTTCTTGCTGTCAAATTTGTGATATATTTTAGTTCTTCTTTACATAATCACTGCAAGTGGCGGGGTTCCTCTGTTGCCAGGTAAACTTAAGCTAAGTCATCGGCTTGAGAGGGATTGGCTTTTTTGGAGTGGAGAAGCAACCAGGAGTCTTAAATGCATGCTGAGATTCCAAAATAAACAGAGCCACTATTAAATCCCAGATGGGAGAGAGTGGTGTAAGAGGAATTTATGTAATCCAGGAGTTGCTCTTTTTTCCTGCATGTTGATCCTTGCTGGAAATACGCACCATGCAGACAGCAGGATTAACGATGCTTGAGGCTTACAACCATTCTTCAGCCAAAAAGCTTTGTCCAAAACATTCACCGGCAAGAAGCAAAAGGATTAAGCTCAGGGGATACAATTAGCCGAGTTGAGATAAGCATATTTCTTGTTTGCTTCGAGAAGACTTAATTACCCTATGTTGGTGATATTGAGCAACTAATGGACAGGACAGGCCTTCAGGAACCCTACAATGAATTATCTAGCGGCACAGCACCGGGCTCTGCCTGTGAACAGAAGGTAGTCACATTGTGCATATGCCAGCTGTTAACACAAAGCAAAAATGCACAGTGTCTACTTTTGTGAAGCCTCTTTTTTTATTTTATTTCATAAAGCTTTGAATCTATAGCAGCAAAAGCAACTTATTTCTGAAAATATCCTATTTAAATGAGCTTCTAACAATGTATCAACCATGATACAAGAAGTAAAAGAGTAGCTCAACTCTTAAGAATCCAAGTAGAGTATAATAAAGTTACTCGGTACCGGGAGGTAACTTTGACAAACTTATCTTGGACCCTAAAGGACCATACACACAATCTGACTTTTTGACAACAAATGTCCAACGGACCTGTTTGATCGGACAATCCAACCGTGTGTACGCTCCATCTGACAAATGTTTTTGGTTTTTCATCGGGCAAATGTTCGGTGTGAATGCTCTCAAACTTTTTGCCAACAAGCCCATCGGACTAAAGTCCAAAGTACAAACACGCATGCTCAGAACCCGCCGAACGTACTGCGCATGCGCCGTCCCTAAAATTTTCGGACGTGTATTGCGCTAAATGACGTCGCAAGGACATCATTGGTTTCGACGTTAACGTAAATGGCGTCCAGCGCCATTCACGGACGACTTACGCAAACGACGTGAAATTTCAAATTTCGACGCGGGAACGACGGCCATACTTAACATTGGCTAGACCACCTAGTGGGCAGCTTTATCTTTACGACACGTATCTCTACGGAAACTACGTAAATTTACAGCGACGGGCAAAGCGGACGTTTGTGAATCGGCGTAACGACTCATTTGCATATTCTACGCCAACCGCAATGGAATCGCCACCTAGCGGCCGGCCTAGAATTGCAGCCTAAAATCCGACGGTGTAACACAGTTACACCTGTCGGATCTTAGGGAGATCTATGCGTAACCTGATTCTATGAATCAGGCGCATAGATACGACCGGCCGGATTCGAAGATACGACGGCGTATCAGGAGATACGCCGTCGTATCTTCTTTGTGAATTTGGCCCTAAATTTTTTGGACCACGGTGACAGGAAAATTTGAAAATGCAGAGTTTCTTAAACAAACAAAACTTTAACTATGAATGTAGGTTTTGTTAGGTTACAAATTGCACATGTTATATTGAAACCTGTTTAATCACTTTGCGCCAAGCGAACGTGACCTTAACGCAGTTGCATATTTGCGTGCAATAGCACCGATAGAGCTGTGCCAAGAGCGTGCGCCCTGCATACTCTGGTCACAGTCACCAGCAGCTAACTGAAAGCTCTCATTCGTTGCTTGTGTGAGCTTTAACATCGTGTGACAGCCTATCATGGCGGTCACATGACCATAAGCCTTGCCCCGCCCCCCGGAATTCTAGAGCCCTTAAAGAGCTGGCAGGCGCTGGCTCTAAGGCGTTAATACACCTGGGATTCCATTTAAGTAGCAAGTTTGGACTAAATTTTAAGGGTTTTCAAATAAATCAGTTGACTCAATGATGGCAAAAAAGAATAATCTGGTGAACTTTTTCTGAATTTTGTACAAATGTTCAAATGAAAATGTAACTGTGCATGGCCAGCATTAGAAGTTTGGCATTTGCAGATGAGAACTGACTCTTACAACTTAGTTGATTAAAATAGTCCAAGCAAGCATTCCAAAAGCAAATCATTAGCTAAGGTTTGGGTCAAACAGTCACCCAACGTAAACTGTCACATGATAGCAAGCTGCTGGCTCAACCAGCTGTGGCCGTGCAATTCACCACCTCGCAGCTGCATGTACTAAAGGGACAGGGATGCTGGTGACAACATTGACCTAACATGACCACATGACCTTATTTGAACTATGTCATTGCCCAATGTGTGATTACAAGACATTGCTATGTGGCCAGTGGCCATATTAAATCAATGACATTACCCTCATCCCCACCCCTTTGTTATGTGCATACAGTATGTGGGTTGGGAATTCCATGAATGCAGCTGATTGGGCCAGCACCCTGTTCTCACATGACAGTTGCTTGAGAAAACCTTAGCAAATCCTTACAGACCATACACCAGTAGAATTTACAGTAGTTTGACATTTTATAATAGTTATTGAGGTAAAATCAATGTCCAAATTCTACCATAGTGATGAGAAAAAAGGAGCAGGATGGAAACTGTTTCTCAAATGAATGTTATTCTAATGCCGCGTACACACGATCCAAATTTCCGTCGGTATAAACTCAGACGGATTTTTCCGACAGCTGTCACACCAAATTCCGACCGTCAAGAAAGCGGTGATGTACAACACTAGGACGAGCCGAGAAAATGAAGTTCAATGCTTCCGAGCATGTGTCGACTTGATTCTGAGCATGCATGTTTTTTCCTCCGTCGGAGTTCCATACAGACGAACGGAATTTCCATCGGAAAAAAGCATGTTCTCTTTCTAAGTCCGAAGGAAAAACTCAGATGGGGCACACACACGGTCGGAAATTCCGAACGTGTGTACAAGGCATAACCGTGAATGTAGTTTTCTTGTGGGAAAACCATGCATATTGCAATATAACCAGGGGTCAAGTCCTGGGGAAAAAAGTGTGGGAACTCCCACCCAAGATCCACTCCCCCACCAAAAAAAAAAAAAAAATGATACGCTCATATGCATAATTACTAAACCGCATGTTTTTTTTTTTTTTCCCGATCCACTGTACCTTAGTAAGCAAGTTCTTTCTAAATCCTGCGATAACTCGCGGCAGACCTCCGCAATGTCTCCTGGGAACAATGACAAAAGCTCCCAGGAGATATTACGGCATAGAGGAAGTGATGGAATATCCGCACACTACCTGATGAATCCATATACAGGAAGCGGCCAGTAACATAAAGGATTACTAAGGTTCACCTGCCCCTGACAGTGACTCGAGCTGGGCATCGCCGCTTAGAGAAGGATCGGCTCGGCTGCTCTCGGCTGCTCTAGTCCTGCAAAGGGAACTGAGTTCCTGCTGTGAAAAAAGTGCAGGAACTCCGTTCCCACGCGTTCCCGCAGGACTTGAGCCCTGAATATAACCTATTATTACATGTGGGATTCCATTCCAGTAGCAGGTCTAGATAACATTTCTAGGAGTTTTGAATTAATTAGTCAACCTAATGATAGCAAGAAGGAACGTTCTGATGAATGATTTTTCAGAATTTCAGTGCGAACATTCCAATCAGTGCCGGCCCAAGACATTGTGCTGCCTGGGACCAAGAATGAAATGCTGCCCCCCCCCAGAAAAAAAATCAACCAAAAGGCCCCCACATTCATTATTTTATATCATGATAACTAAAGGGGACCCGTCATGGCTCTATACATGTATAAAGGAGTATAAAGAGGACCTGTCTTTGCTCTATACATGTATAGGAGTATAAAGAGGACCTGTCATGGCTCTATACATGTATAAAGAAGTATAAAGAGGACCTGTCATGGCTCTCTACATGTATAGGAGTATAAAGAGGACCTGTCATGGCTCTATACATGTATATAGCGGACCTGTCATTACTCTTTACATGTAAAGGAATATCAAGAGGACCTGCCATGGCTCTATAAATGTATATAGGAGTATAAAGAGGACCTGTCATGGCTCTATACATGTATAAAGGAGTATACCGAGGGCCTGTCATGGCTCTATAGATGTATAAAGATGGCCTGTCATGGCTCTATACATGCATATAGGCGTATAAAAGGACCTGCCATGGCTCTATACATGTATCCAGGAGTATAAAGGGATCTGTGAATTGCCGGCAGCCACAATGTCTTTTGCACAAACTAATCAATGTATGCTAATTGTGTTTTTTTTTGGTACCAAAAATATGTAGAAGATTACATATTGGCCTAAACGGAAGAAAATAGTTTATTTTTCTAAATTTTGGGGATATTTATTATAGCAAAAAGTTTAAAAATATATATATATTTATAGCACAAAAAATAAAAACCGCAGAGGTGATCAAATATCACCAAAAGAAAGCTTTATTTGTGGGGAAAAACAGGACATAAATTTTATTTGGGTAGCGGAGCTGGCGGAACGGGCTGGTGGGCATCAGTATGCTGCCCCCCTAAAAGTGCTGCCTGGTATCCATGGTACCACCCGGTCCCATCATAGGGCCGGCCCTGATTCCAATGTTCTACTGGCTCTACTGCTACAGTGACATATTTTTTTGACAGTCTCTTTAATATAATAGTGCAAGCAACAAATTGCTAAAGGAAAAGTACGGCACACAATATCAAACAAGTGGAATTCAACATGTACAGTCTGGCTTCAGGGAAAGGGAATTCTAGTCGGTTGCTGTTCTGGCTGCCCTTTGAGTAAAGGGGCTCCACAAGGACACATGGATCAATTTCAACATTAACACAGGTCCTTGCAGACTTCACAAGTTTTTCATTCTCTATGACAGACACAGTTTTAAAGAGATCTCCAGAGGATGCTGCAGCTGCAAAAACATGACTTTAGTTACCATCGTCCTGACACAAGGAACAACAAACTTGCTGGGAAGGTGTTCATTTACAGATAGAAAAGGATCAGAGTGGAACTCCAGCTTCCAACTCTACTCTCTGAAGCTAAGTTCTATTTAAAAAAAAAAAAAAACACCCTATACGTGCCTTTTTGTCTTGGTGTTTTGAGGCCGGTCTCGTGATCAGATATCCTTTTCTTCTTCAACAGCAGAAGTGGGTTGTCCTTCCTTTGGGATAAGTGCTGCTTATGTAGTCATGAGTAGTGTTGAGCGGAATACGCCATATTCGATTTCGCGATATATCACGAATATATAGCCGAATATTCGTGAAATATTCGCTAAAATCGAATATTCGTTATATTTTATCAAAAACAAATTGTTGCGAAATTTCGCTAATGCGAATGCGAAACTGATTGCGAAATTTCGCTAATGCGAATGCGAAATTGATTGCGAAATTTTGAAACATTCAATTTCACCTGTCCTTTGGAAAAAGTGTGGTTTTACGTAATGGACCCTGCAACTAACAAGGTATTAATAAAATAAATACATTATTATATAGATTTGAGGGTTTACTTTGACCAATTTGTATATTGATTAGTTTAATAAATATTGAATAACCATAGATTTGGAAAATACAAGTAAACCGTTTACGTTGACATCTCTTAAATGTCTTTATGTTAAACAGTTATTATTCTCATTAAAGAGGTGAAATGCAAATGATGATGACACGGGACAAAAGATGGAAAATTCTTTGAAGATGTGATACACTGGAAAAACGCACAGAAACACTCCACTCTCTCCTATGACAACTGTGGTAGGAGAACTCTGATTGGCTCTGATGCAAAAGAAGTGCGGAGAAAGTATTCGCGAATATTCGGAAATCGAATATTCGCGATTGCGAATATTCAGCAACATAAAAGGATCGCCTCAGCTTAGCTACTCGGCCCAGGGTCTCTAATCATACCAGCAATGCTTTTAGACGTCGATGGAGATCACTAGGATGTGATCTGTTTTAAAAATAAAATTTAAAAAATACGAATATTCGGAATAGCGAATATTGGCCGCGAAATTCGAGTTATTCGCGAATATTCGAATATGCCATATTCGTAACGAATATTCGCAATGCGAATATTCGTGAGCAACACTAGTGATGAGTAAATTAAGTGCTACTAAGTCTAGAGAGTACTATGAGCCCAAACAGGGTAATGACCCATTCCCAGGTGGTGTGTACATGTGAAAGTGGGTTGGATGGAAGAAATTAGGAAAAATGGCCCTGCAGGGATTCATTTTGAATAGGTTGTGTAATGCATGGTAAAACATGATTTTAACTGCACATTACTGCAATAAGCAGATGTGAATCCAGCCCAATTCAAGTTTTAACCCACTCCCGACAAACAGCCTTCTTACCCTTGCAGTTTTTTAAAAATCGTTTTATACATACTAATTTACTATGGGTTCTCAATCCAAGGCACATGATGCCATGTCCTTCTCCAGAAGAAAGTTGAATGACTGATGCTGGTCTACTGTGAGTTTGAGGGAATGATGAGGGATACTAGGTTAGAGTTGGATCCGTGGGGCAGCACTGGAGTGTGCCCCCCTCCCACTGCATCTCGTTCATCCCCGGGCTTACCTGACACATCAATAACGTCAGAGAACAATCCAATGAAACGGCAGAGAGATACGTGAGGCCAAGATAGCCATCACTCATCTCTATACCCTTGGAGGACCGGAGAGACATCTGCTATAACCTTCAGTTCCTGGGCCATAATAAACAAAATTTAAATTTTTTTTATAAAAAAATGTATTTTGCTTTTTAAGGTAAATGAGAGATCTGGGGTCTTTTTGACCTCAGGTCTATCAATAAAGAAGACCTGTCATTCTTAAATCTATTACAAGGGATGTTTACATTCCTTGTAGTAGGAATAAAAGTGATTACCCACTTGCCGACCGGTCCACACACTTATACGTCGACAGAAGGGCACGGCTGAGTAAAGCAACATATATGTAAATATAAATTTTGCGCGGTGCGGGCATGTGCGCGCCCCTGCCGTGAGCTCTGTGATCGTGCCCGCGGGACCGCAATCGTATCATGGAGCTGCAGAATGGGGGGATGCCTGTGTAAACAAAGCATCTCCCTGTTCTGCCTTGTGACAGAACACGGATATTCTTGTCATCAGGAGCAGTGATCAGTGTTGTGTCACATGTAGCTCAGCCCCCCTTCAGTTAGAATCACTCCCTAGGACACACTTAACCCCTTCCCCGCCCCCTAGTGGTTAACCCCTTCCCTGTCAGTGTCATTTACACAGTAATCAGTGCATTTTTATAGCACTGATCGCTGTATAAATGACTATGGTCTCAAAATAGCGTCAAAAGTGTCCGCCATAATGTCGCAGTCACGATAAAAATTGATGAACGCCGCCATAACTAGAAAAAAAATATTAATAAAAATGCCATACAACTATCAATTTTGTAGAAACTATGGCCCATATTCACGTAGAGCGGCGTATATTTGAGTCAACGTAACATAGAGAGGCAAGAACAGTATTCACAAAGCACT
Organism: Rana temporaria; assembly: GCF_905171775.1. Lineage (NCBI taxonomy): Eukaryota > Metazoa > Chordata > Amphibia > Anura > Ranidae > Rana > Rana temporaria. The sequence goes on along the minus strand of NC_053496.1, from coordinate 42,738,923 downwards.
TGCTCCCTAAGTTACGGTGGTGTAGCGAAAATGGGCCGGCGTAAGCCAGCCTAATTCAAAGTAGGAAGGTAGTGGGCGTGTTATTAAAATGTATTAAAATGAAGCGTGACCCCATGTAAATGAAGGGCCGAACGAACGGCACATGCTCAGAATCACGTCGCATATACTCCCTAAGATACGACGGCTCAATGCCTACGACGTGAACGTAACCTACGCCCAGCCCCATTCACGTACGACTTACGTAAACGACGTACAATACGACGGCTGTTCCCTGGTCCATACCCTAACATGACTTACACCTGCTTTATGAGTCGTAACTTTACGTTGGACGTACGATTTACGTAAACGGCGTAGCTTACTGCGACGGGCGCAAGTACGTTCGTGAATCGGCGTATCTAGGTCATTTACATATTCGACGCGTAAATCAACGGAAGTGCCCCTAGTGGCCAGCATAAATATGCACCCAAGATACGACGGCGTAGGAGACTTACGTTGGTCGTATTAAGCCAAAATTCAGGCGTATCTTGTTTCCTGAATACGGCGCATAGATACGACGGCGCATCTGTGGACTTACGCGGCGTATCAGTAGAACGTTGGCGTAAGTCCTTCCTGAATCCGGGCCTTTATCTTTTGCGCAAACCAATCAATTAACGCTTACTGTAATTTTTTTTACCAAAAATATGTAGAAGAATATGTATCGGCCTAAACTGAGAAAATTTTTATTTTTTATATATATATTTTTTGGGGGATATTTATTATTGCAAAAAGTAAAAAATATTGCTTTTTTTCAAAATTGACGCTCTACTTTTGTTTATAGCACAAAAAATAAATACTGCAGAGGTGATCAAATACCACCAAAAAAAAGCCCTATTTGTGGGGAAAAAAGGACTTCAATTTTGTTTGGGAGCCAAGTCGTACGATCGCGCAATTGTCAGTTAAAATGACGCAGTGCCGAATCGCAAAAAGTGGCAACCAAATCCTTCGGGGGTAAAGTGGTTAAAATACATACACAAATAAGGGACAGTGGGACAGATCCTCAAAAGGGATACGCCGGTGTATCTACTGATACGCCATCGTATCCCTGTTTCTATCTTTGGAACTGATCCACAGAATCAGTTTCCAAGAGATAGACAGAAGATCCGACATGTGTAAGGGACTTACACTGCCGGATCTTAGGATGCAGTACCGCATCCGCCGCTGGGGGCATTTCGCGTCGAAATGCCGCCTCGGGTATGCAAATTAGCACTTACGGAGATCCACGAAGCTTTTCTGCTTAGTTTTTTCTCCGTAAGTTTTAGTTTGCAATTGTAAAATTAGGGCTGCTTTTACAAAGTGTAAACTGTTTACACCTTGTAAAAGCAGACCCTTCTGTCCAGCGACGCTTTTTTTTTTTGTTTTAAAACATTTTTTTCCCGCCGTATCTTTTTTTTCCCGACGCAACTTTATTGACCCGGCGCGATCTACAAAGCTCGGCGTAACGTAATTTCGCGCTATGCACGTCGGGAAAATGACGTCACGAGCATGCGCAGTACGGCCGGCGCGGGAGCGCGCCTAATTTAAATGGGAATCGCCCCCATTTGAAGAGGAACGCCTTGCGCCGGCGGAATTTAAGTTACACAGCCGAAAATTTCTAGGTAAGTGCTTTGTGGATCGGGCACTTAGGTAGAAATTTTAAGGCAGTGTAACTTAAATGGGAATTTTTACGTTACGCCGGCTCTTTGTGGATCTGGCCCAGTAACTCTAAACTGGTAATCTGTAAAAAAAAATAAAAAAATGTCGCCTATGGAGATTTTTAAGTACTGTAGTTTGCTGCCATTCCATGAACGTGCACACTTTTAAAGCATGACATGTTAGGCATCTATTTACCCGATGTGACATCATCTTTCACATTATATAAAACAAATTCTGGTAACTATTGTGTTTTGTTTTTTTTTATTATTCATTGAAGTGTATTTTTTTTTCTAAAGTTGCATTTTAAGACTGCTGCTCAAATACTGTGTGACACAAAATATTGCAACGATCGCCATTTTATTCTCTAGGGTTTCTGCTAAAATATAATGCTTGAGGGTTTTAAGTAATTTTCTTGCAAAACAAACTAATTTAAACGTTAAAAAAGAAAAGTTACAGAAAAGGCCTGATCGTCAAGAGGACCAATTTTAAAAATAAACAAAGCAAAAACAAAAAAGCACAGGGATGGAGTTGGGCTTTTGATTTTCCCAACTCTATTTAAAAAAAATTGCCAGAATTAGACCTTATGTAGACCTTCTTATGACAAGGATATGTCATAAATTGGAAAGCGTCTTTGATTGTAATGGGATGGACAAGAAATGAGGGAGGGAATATCTACTCATAATTCAGATCCAGCTTTAAAAGCCTAGGCTTGGCTTTGATGTATTCTTCCCGCTTTATAAAATGCATCCTCAATACATGCCAATTCAGAAACCAGAAACACCATAATGACCAAGGTTTTTTTCATAGAAAAGAAAATAATAGGAGAACTTCAAAAACAGGGCCCAGGAAATGTATCTCATAATGAAGCTCAGAGATAGGAGGACAATTCCACACCGGGGTCAAAGTTAGAGGCTAAGCCCTGGCTTGAATATATCTTAATCATTATACAAATACATTTGTGTCCAGAAAAATCAGCTTTCACTCACCTGAACAAAGACATATTCATCTTGGACTATGAGGGAGTTGGTGTCGATGTATCCCGGAAAGGGTTTTGTCCTCACATTCTCTGAACAATTGTTCATCTTACAGACAATGTACTGTGCATCTGAAATGCAAGAAAATTAGCAGATGGTCAAATTACAGACAATTCTCCATGGACTACATCAAAGATTTGAGATGACATTACATACCGTATTTTCCGCACTATAAGACGCATTTCCCCCCCCCCCAGAAATATGGAAGAAAATGTCTCTGCGTCTTATGGTGTGAATATACGATAGGCACCACCCGCCGCCGCTGGCACCACCCCCCGCCCAGTGCACTTTGCGGGGGCTGCATCTCCGCGTGAAAGAAGCCTTTCCTCTGCCGAGTTCCGGCTCCCGCACACAAACTGTCCCCAGCCAGCTACAGACCCCCAGGTAGGCCTGTAGTGAAGAATAGCGGCGTGACTTGGCTGGGTGAGGGAGGGCGGGGACGAGCGCCCCATAAGCGGCCAGTGATTGGCCGCACTCTGTTACTGACGGAGGCTCCGCCTACCCTCTGTGACATTCAGGCTCAGCGCAGGTGTGCGGCACAGTTGCTTGGCGCTGTGTGATGATGGGCAGGAGGTGGGGGTGGGGCATTACATGCTAAGCTACATGCAGGAGACATCTATATCCTTATAGATCAGCACTATGGCAGTAGTTTAGAAAAGATGAGTGTGGGTTTACATCCACTTTAATCCATTTTTCTTCTATCCTGACAAGTGTTCTAGTCCCTGCTGCAGAGAAACACCCCATAACAGGATATGTCCCATTTTTTACTGTCTTTTGTAGATATGCATTGTTTAGATGAACTATGGTGAGACCCCTGACTAGAGCAAATCTTTGTATTACTTCTGTAACATATTTCATTTTCAACTGTCATTTTGTCATCTTCGGTGACACCTATTCCCCCCCAGTTGTTTGAATTCCTTTGAATATGTATTGTATTTCTCTCAAGTGTTCCAGCGCAACCTGACATTGACCCAGCAGCGGCTTAAGGAGTTCATTCTCCCCCTAACGGCGGACATGTGTTCCTCAAGCAGGAGGAGGACTCTCTATCCAAGATCATTCCTCCTTCTTTCGAAATCACGCGCATGCGCAGATTTCGACCTGTTTGTGCACTGTGGGAGTAACTGACCCGGTGATGTCAGTGCCCGGCGTTGCCCGCCGCACTTGACAAACTTCTGGGTTGGATGCCTTAATGGTGGCCCAATGGCCGCCGACAACCAGACGGCAGACACCCAGGAAGGATCTGCTTTGGATTAGTCAGGTAAGCCCTCGCTCTCCACACTCTTAAGCTCCACCAACCTGGAAACCAGCTAGTGGCACCTGCCACCATGACAGGTGGCCACTGTTTCCGGGTTTACCCTATTTAGCCCCAGTTGCCTCTTAGGTTTATCTCTCATCCATGGACTTACTGCCCATGTCTCTCCCCTTCTTTTTTCTATAGATCGGGCTCAACAGCTACAAGCATCTGGACACCAGCGATTCTGAGGCCACATGGAAAAAGGTGTTCTGGTCAGATTAGACTAAGGCCTCGTATACACGATAGGATAGCCAGAGGACAACGGTCTGAAGGACCGTTGTCTTAGGTTAACCGATGAAGCTGACTGATGGTCCGTCGTGCGTACACACCATCAGTTAAAAAAACGATCGTGTCAGAACGCGGTGACGTAAAACACAACGACGTGCTGAAAAACGAAGTTCAATGCTTCCAAGCATGCATCGACTTGATTCTGAGCATGCGCAGGTTTTTAACCCATGCTTTTGCATACTAACAATCGGTTTTGACCTGTCCATCGGTTAAATTTTAAAGCAAGTTCTCATTTTTTTATCCTAAGGTTAAATAACCTATGGGGCCTACACTCGATCGGTTTGGACTGATGAAAACGGTGCTTCAGACCGTTGTCCTCTGGCTATCCTATCGTGTATACAAGGCCTAAAATTTTATTATTTGACCTTAACACCAAACAATATATTTGGCGGAAACTTCTCGTTCACATAAAGTTTGTTAGCCACAAGGATATTACATAAGTGCCAACAGGTTTCAGAAGATTACAGACTCCTTCATCAGGGCTTTAAACTCAAAAAATAAAATCTCAGTTTGACATTAGTATACAGAAATGATTTCAGTTGTTTAGCCCCTTCCTGCCCAACCTGATGTGCCTTTAAAAGGTTAATTATACCCGGGGCAGGAAGAATTAGTAATCACTGAGACTACTGTGATTGGCTGTCAGTGGTTATATGATCAGGAACCAGTCCACTGGCTACCGATCATTGGTGGGAGCAGGAGCTTTCTTTGATATTTGTTTTAATCCTCTTTTACTTTAGCTTCATACAGCCTCTTCCTTTCTATATTCACTCACTCCAGCTTTAGATTAACATCTGGCCTGGCTTCCTGCCTGCATAATCTGTGTTGGCAGGGGGGCAAACACAGAAGCAAATCTACCTTTGCAGAGCACTCATTTTCCCTATGACTAAGAGTGCTGGAATAAGGAGAAACATTGGCACATTTTAGCTAATAAAATCTCATAAAAAAGTAGAGAGGAGGTGGAATATTTTTAGCTGGACTGCAGGAAAATTGAAATATGTATTTGAAATGCACTTATGTATAGTGTAATTTGTAATTCTGTTCAGCCAGTCTTGTGATTTATACCCATCTGCTACACTGTACAGCCAAGTAGGTGACAAGTCCAGCTGTCTCATTGGACAGTAAATCAGAAACATCAACTCTGTCCAACTAGCAGGTAGGTGATCCTGGATGCAGTAGAGTGCTACAGTGCTCTCCCTGGATCTTTATTGTGTAACTCACATGACTCGCTGAACATAATTGCAGTTAAAAGCTCCCCCCTCTTTACACACATTGAGGGGAAAAAATATTTGATCCCTTTCTGATTTTATACGTTTGCCTTCTGACAAAGAAATGATTAGTCTAATTTTTTTTAAACTTTATAATCTCTATTATTTTTTTCCCAGTACAAAACATCAGTTAAAGAAGTAATACTTCCATTTGTTATACATGCAACATATTGAAATATCTTTTGTCATCCCCACTTTACCCATTCCCTATCCACCCCCCCCCCCCCCCCCCAAAAAAAATGCTTATTTTTCACACACACATTCTACAACTATTACAAAGATTCCTTTTTTTCCCTCTTTTTTTACTCTCCAGGGTAATTAGTCTTATTTGTCTGCTGACCACAGCTCTCTTTCTCTCTTTGTTCCTCATAACTTATCAGTAGGGATGAGCCAAACACCCCCCCCCCTGTTTGGTTCGCACCAGAACCTTCGAACGGACTGAACATTCGCACGAACATTTAGAACCCCATTGACGTCTATGGGACTCGAACGTTCGAATTCAAAAGTGCTAATTTTAAAGCCCAATATGCAAGTTACTGTTGTAAAACAGAGAACCCGGGTCTTGCCCCAGGGAACATGTATCAATGGAAAAAAAGTTTTAAAAACTGTCGTTTTTTCAGGAGCAGTGATTTTAATGATGCTTAAAAAAAAAAAATATGAAAAATTCCTTTAAATATTGTACCTGCTGGGTGTCTATAGTATGCCTGTAAAAACGTCTTTGAGAACCCGGGTCTTGCCCCAGGGAACATGTATCAATGGAAAAAAAGTTTTAAAAACGGTCGTTTTTTTCAGAGCACACGGCCAGTACACACCAAGTAGCTTTAGGTGCAAACTGCAGAGCACAGGGCCAGTACACACCAAGTAGCTTTAGGTGCAAACTACAGAGGACACAGGCAATAAACCACCTAAGAATACTGCAGCTAGCACAATCATCTGCCTGCCAGTAATTTAGGAAGAGCGGATCTAGCTAAACTATACAGTGTATAAATATGTACAACACCTGGGATGTATATATATCCTCTACACACTGTAACATTAACTGACTTGCCTGCCTGCCTGCTTTATCTACCTGCAAAAAATGACACTCTCTCTATTCTCTCTTAACCACCGCAACACACTACACTAGGCCGACCTGCAGGCGGCCTTTTATAGTGTGGGGCGTGTACTAAACCCCCTGAGCCATAATTGGCCAAAGCCACCCTGGCTTTGGCAAATTATGGCTCTCCGTTTCTTGCTGTGCTGTGATTGGCCAAGCATACGGGTCATAGTGCATGCTTGGCCAATCATCAGCCAGCGATGCCGCAGTGAATTATGGTCTGTGAAACGTAACTAGAATTTGGCGCGAATGCCCCGTTTTGTTCGTATTTTGACGAACGATCGAACATACGATGTTCGAGTCGAACATGAGTTCGACTCGAATACGAAGCTCATCCCTACTTATCGGGCTGATCTGATCTCTTCTCCTCTCACTAGGGCAGGCAACCCATTCTTCTCAACCAGGCCTCCCACATAGTTTTACATTTATTAAAGTTGCCGCGTCTGGTCAAAACTGCCTTTTCCTTCCACACTGTCGCATTTATTACATTAACCCAATCTGTTGTTGTCGGCGCTTTCTGTGATTGCCAATTTTGTGCTATAGCTTTTCTGGCCTGAAACAGGCACCTCAAAACCACTACCGTGACGCCTTTTTGAAAGTGCCTCTCCTCTATGCAGCCCAGTAGGCATACCCTGGGCTCCAATTCCAGAGTGATCCCAAAGGCTGTATTTATGATGTCAAGTACCTTAACCCAGTATCTGTACAACTTCAGGCATTTCCACATCATGTGTATGAGGTCACCTGTATCTTGACATCTAGGGCACTTATCGTCTAATTTCCTTCCAAACAAATGTAATCTTTTTGGGGTGTAATAAACTCTATGCACTAAGAATAAATGGGATACTCTCTGTGACAGGGAGAGTGACACCAATGTCCCCAGTTCCCATTGTTCAGTTCTTATAGGGCCTATATCCTCCTCCCATTTTCCTTTATTTTTACCCATATTCTCCTCAGATATAAAGCCGCCGCTAATCTGAGTATATAATTCTGAAATAAGGCCTTTGGATATCCCTGACTTGATTAGCCGTTGAAGGTGAAGTCTATAATTTTATTAGTAGGTTTATTTTAACAGTGAGAGACAGAATAACAACAAAAATATCCAGAAAAACACATTTAAAAAAAGTTATAAATTGATTTGCTTTTTAACGAGTTAGATTAGTATTTGACCCCTTTGCAAAACATGACTTAGTACTTGGTGGCAAAACCCTTGTTGGCAGTCACAGAGGTCAGACGTTTCTTGTAGTTGACCACCAGGTTTGCACACATCTCAGGAGGGATTTTGTCCCACTCCTCTTTGCCGATCCTCTCCAAGTCAGTAAGGTTTCTAGGCTGATGTTTAATAACTTACCGTGTTTCTCCGAAAATAAGCCCAGGTCTTATATAAATTTTTGCTACAAAAAACACACTAGGGCTAATTTTCGGGGTAGGGCTTATTTAATAACGGCATTAAAGTGGTTGTAACCCTAAAAAACAGAGAGAAGACCCGAGATCCAGGCAACTTTAGCGGGGAGGAGAGGATGAAAGCAAAGATCCCGCTGACGTCAGCCCGCTCGTACACTGAATAGAAAGGGGCTGCAGACATCAGCCGGGACGATAAAAGAGGACCTCCAGTGGCTGTAAAACATATAATTAAAACAGTAATAAACTGAGACACTGCACCAGTATACAGTAATGGATTACAGTTTTTTTTGTGAACTTTGATAGGGCTTATTTTCGGGGTAGGGCTTATATTGCAGCCCACCCTGATAATTGCACTAGGTCTTACTTACGGGGTAGGGCTTATTTTCGGGGAAACACGGTAAACCTTCAGCTTCCTCCACATATTTTCTATAGGATTAAGGTCTAGAGACTGGCTAGGCCACTCCAGGACCTTAATGTGCTTCATCTTGAGCCACTCCTTTGTTGCCTTGTCCATGTGTTTTGGGTCATTGTCATGCTGGAATATCCATCCATGACCCTTTTTGCCCTGACTGAGGGAAGGAGGATCTCACCCAAGATTTGATGGTACATGGCCCCCGTCCATCGTCCCTTTGATGCAGTGAAGTTGTCCTGTCCCCTTAGCAGAAAAACACCCCCAAAGCATAATATTTCCACCTCCATGTTTGATGGTGGGGATGGTATTCTTGGGGTCACAGGCAGTATTCCTCCTTCTTCAAACACGGAAAGTTGAGTTGATGCCAAAGAGCTTGATTTAGGTCTCATCTGACCACAACACTTTCACCCAGTTCCACTCTGAATCGTTCAGATGTTCATTAGAAAATTTCAGACGGGCGTGTACATGTGCTTTCTTGAGCAGGGAGACCTTGTGGGCACTACATGATTTCAGTCCTTCACGGCGTAGTGTGTTACCAATTGTTTTTTTGGTGACTATGGACTCAGCTGCCTTGAGATCATTGACAGGATTTTCCCGTAACGGCTGATTCCTCACCGTTTTCATGATCATTGAAACTCCACAAAGTGAGATCTTGCATGGAGCCCCAGACCAAGGGTGATTGACAGTTATTTTGTGTTTCTTCCATTTGCAAATAATCACACCAACTGTTGTCACTCTCTCAGCAAGCTGCTTGGCGATGGTCTTGTAGCCCATTCCAGTCTTGTGTGGGTCTACAATCTTATCCCTGACATCCTTGGACAGCTCTTTGGTCTTGGCCATGGTGGAGAGATTGGAATCTGATTGATTGATTGATTGCTTCTGTGGACAGGTAACTAGCTGACATTGGAAGCTCTCCCTTTAAGAGAGTGCTCCCAATCTCAGCTCATTACCTGTATAGAAGACACCTGGGAGCCAGAAATATTGCTGATTGATAGGGGATCAAATATTTATTTCACTCATTAAAATGCAAATCACTTTATAACTTTTTTAAAATATGTTTTTCTGGATACTTTTGTAGTTGGTCTGTCTCTCACTGTTCAAATAAACCTACCATTAAAATTATAGACTTATCGTTGCATTGGTGCTGTCAATGTAATGGAAAAATGTTGCTTAATTGGTGGTATCACCAGAAAAAGAAAATGTCCCAGAGTTGATGGTGTTACAAAAAAAAAAACATTTCCTGCATTGGTGGTGTCACCGTAAGGAAAAAAAAATCTAAGTTGGTGGTGTCAGTGAAAAGAAAAAAAATTCCCTGCATCAGTGGTGAAAGAAACACCATAACAAACCCCCTGCACAGAGCTTATTCTTCATTGTGTGATGTCATGCCTTCAAATATGGAGGCAGTGGTGTGGTGGGGCAGGTCCAGCATTAGAGTGTTACTAAACCCACAGTAAAATCAGTCTGTATATGCAGTAAATAAAGTGTAAATATACTAAATTATCCTCTGCATTGTGTAAAAAGGCTGTTTGATCCTGTCTTCTCTAATGCTTCCCTTCTTCCACAGTCTCCAATTTATCTCCTGATAGAAAAGAGCCCTAGGAGGCACTTTGCACATGCTCAGATTTGTGTGTATTGCTAAAAAGTTTTTGGAAGGGTGCATGTGATCAGCCCAGGGCCAATCAGCACAGTCCAGACAGAGGGTCAGGGATCCTGCAGCCTCATGGGACAGTGCGAGGAGAATGAAAACTCCCCCTACAAGCTTTAACCTCCCTGGCGGTATGATTCTGTCTGGAATTACGTACCAAAAGCGGTACAATTATTTTGCAAGGAAATTTGGCGTTTTATACTGTAGGCCTGTAATTTTTAGAAATAACTCACTTAAATCTGACCAAGCAAGAGTCTTGTAGGCATCCCGGGTATGATTTTTTTTTTGAAAAAAAAATTATAATATAATAAATAATTATAAATAATTATAACAAATAATATAATTATAATAAAAATTATTCAATAATGTAATCAACTCAAAATCACTGAAATTTGCTCAGTTGCAGAATTGTCGCTGTCATTTTTTTTTTTTTTTTATGACGAATTTCCCCACAAATCGCTATCGCACATTTCTGCAAGTGATTGTAATTTATTATCGCTGTTTTCTAGCTGATCTAAAACCATTTTTGACATAAAGGGACACTTTTGGACAATCTACAGTTTTTAGGCAGAAAGAACATTTTTTATTATATAAAAAAGTACATGTAGGGTACTGGGCAGACCACTAGGGACAAGGGGGGTGTGTGTATTTTTTACATACAGTACTGTAATCTATAAGATTACAGTATACTGTATGTAAAGTGTTTGTTTACTTTTTTGAATTTGGCGCCGATCTCCGCTCCCGTGCGTCGTAACGTCGCAGGGAACGGAGCTCGGCGGCACACGGGGAGACTGTGAATCGAGCGAGGAGGTCCCGCTCGCTCACACAGCGGGGTGGCATCGCTGGATCCAGGGACAAGGTAAGTAACTTGCCTGTGGATCCAGCGAAAGGTAAGCCACGCCGCTGCACACTCTGCACGTCCACCCCGAGCGTGACTCGGGGATACCGATCCTAACATTGGAAACCTACCCCGAGTCACGCTCGGGTTTACCGCCAGGGAGGTTAACTAGAGCTTGGCCGGACTCGGATAGAAGTCAAAAGACTGCTATATATTGCTGATGGAATAGGGTATTTAGCAATTGAAATTGACTAAAACAATTGCATTTCCATGTTTTGTGTACTGTGGGAGACCAGATATAGTGAATGCAGAGTCCTGGGTTTAACACTTTAAGGGGAGTGAAGTTCCTTTTTTAAACCGGCAAAGAAAAAGTATAAAATCGGCCTTGTGTCTGTTTGTGTTGAGTCACACTTTCAGCAATTGAAAATTCACATTAAATCTGTAATAATTGTTCCATGTCCTGTTCTGGGTTAAAATATGTAAAACAGGACAGCAAATGGTGTCAGTTGTTGCTGGATCGGCACAGCAGTGTGTTAGCGGTAATTGCCTGTAGGTAGCTGGGTGATTTGAGCTTTCAGAATCCCTCCATGGTTTGTTCATTTGCTACATGCCGCTGTGGATGGAGACATCATAATCCTCTCATAAGATGCATAGGCACCCGTGATAAATGCAGCTAGACCTCTGTTTTATTCACTGAATTTAAGCCTTGTTAGTGTCAGTTACGGGTTTGTCTGGAGAAGGTATCACCATAGCTGCAATCACAGGATAACACACGACTGAAATAAATGTAAAAGCTAAAACTATTATCTTCTGCACATGAAACTTGCTTAAATGCAATGAAACAATGTTCCTTTTTGTCACTGTAACAAGGCAAGGGGTCTAGTCATTATAGTAGAAATCCCTCCCTCTTTTCTCTATGCCATAAACAGACGCCAAATTTCTCTCCTCAATTATTTTATTTTAGCACCCTCTAGTGTGCTAGAATATATATTTTAACAGAGTATGTAAATTTTTGGCTTGGCTGGCACCCAAGCCTAATGTTTTTCTGGGTCAGGGTTTGAGTGACTCAGGGAGAGCTGGGTGACTCACAGGCAGCATCTCTAAGATCCCCCCCCCCCTACTTCTGGAACTTGCTGGAAACTTCCAGAAGAATAGGTGTGGAGGTGAGGAGGAGTTGCCTGGAGTATTTTAAGAGCCCTGATCAATCCCCAACAGATGGGTTGGCTGGTGGCAGGCACCCTTAAATACTTAGGGTCAGCCCAGCTGGTGCAGTGGAGTTCGGGTGGAAGCTAAACAGGTAGTGTTTTTGTCTAGAACAGTACCAAAGCAAAATTACATTTCTAAAGGAAATTTTTTATTTAAAGTGGAAGTTCACCCTTCTAAACAACATTATTTTAAACAAAGGGGCTCAGTCAGTCTAAAAACATTCCGCTGTTAAAAAAAATTAGAAAAGTTTCCATACCTGTTTTTCAGCTGAAAAAGGCACTTCCTGGTCTAGGTGCTGCGGGGTTGGGCGTGTCTCTCTGTGCTAGCTTTGCCGCAATGCTTCCTGGGTTTACAGTGTCACGCTGCCCAGGAAAGAATTCACAACCCCCTAACTCCAAATCGCGCATTATTTCCGCTCGTCACATGACTCTTGAAGCCAGTCATGTGACGTGGGCGGATAGAAAAGATCGCTATTGTGTTTACTGTGAAGGGGGTGAGTCCTTTTCAGGATGCTGCGCCGTTGTCACAGCAACTGTGCAGTGTTGACGGCGCGGCTCGCCGTCAACACTGCGCAGGCACGGGATAGAGCGGTGAATGCTGGGACTACAGCATTCGCCGCATCCCAGAAGAAACTGACGTTGGCCTTCAGACTGCCCAGAAGTAAGATGGAAACGTCCATCTCTAAGTTATCTTAAATATTCTTTTTGGACAATTCAGAATGCTGGCGCCTAGATTCCTGGGACGGGTGAGTACATTACTGCATATGTACACAGCGGGAGAAAGGATTAAAAAAAAAAAAGGATTTCGGTGGAACCACCCCTTTAATTTACAGCTCTCAGCTGTAATGAATTGTCGGATCCCGGCAATATAGATAAAAATCATTGAAAAAAAAAACGGCATGGGTCCCCCCCCCTCCCCCAGTCCATTACCAGGCCATTTGGGTCTGGTATGAATATTAAATAGAACCCCGCACCAAAACAAAATAACAAAATTGTGTGGGGTCCCCCCAAAATTCATACTAGGCCCTCTTATATGTTCACTATATGGCTAAAATTTTGTGGATGCCTGACCATCCCACCATAAGTTTTTATTTATTTGGAGTTGTCTTCCCACATTCAGAATAACGTTATTTAGATTCACCTTTAATCTATCACCCAAAAAAAGTGGAAGATTTCCCCTCTATTCCTGTTTCAGAAATAACTTAAAAATGGGAATATTTTTTTTTATTTTCAGTCCAATGGTCTCCAGGGTGAAATTTACACTTGCCGTCCATGTAATGCATAAGTAACACCTACACTCTGCATATGTCTGTCCATGGATGGCAAAGGTTTCTGTCCTGAGGGCATGCTCCTAGCATCCAGACAGCTCCCATTCTTTAGTAATGATCAGAGCTGACGGGATGGCCTTCCAATCATGTGACACCTGTGACAGCCACTTACTAGAAAAGATATCCACTTAATGGGGCACCGAGGCTGGGTGGGAAGGGGCTAAGATGGTGAATATTCCCTGTAGGGACACAGACAGCAATAAAAACCTCAACAATGTCAAAGGAAAAGATCCATAAGCCACATATCATGAAGCAGACCCATCCGCATGTAGTGAGAAGTATGACAGCCTGGTCTCCAGCCAGACCATGCCCCCAATGTTACACTCCGCCCCTTGGAGCTTAATCATGGGGTTCCCTATGATTAAGCTCCAAGGACTGAAGCGTAACGCATTGGGGCGTGGCCTGGCTGGAGTTTGGGCTGAAGCTGCCATTAATTTCACTTAATGCACATGGGCCTGCTTCGTGATGGATCTTTTCCTTTGACATTGCTGCAGCTTGGAGCTAGGATGAACTTTATGTCCCTGTCTGCACTCACAGTGGTCTAGTTGGACTTTACCTCTCTACCTGAGAAGCAATAACATCCTGTTAGGGTTTCTAGCCCTTGCATATACCATGCAAAACTAAAAAAAGAAAAAAAAAAGTTTAAATACATTTTATACTTGCATTGTGTTTAGACTGCAGTTATTGCACACAAGGGTCAGAAAGCTGCTTAGCCTTCGAGACCCATGAAAAGCCATTGGGAGCATCTTACCGAGAAGAATACCATGAGAGGGGGCTTTTCTTAGGTCTCCTTTCCAAGCCTTCATCTGAATATGAAAAAAAAGAGCCCTTTAATTTATTATTATTTTAATTGAATTTAATATCTGGCAATCTATAGATTGAATTAAGCTGCGTAAGGCTGAGCAGAGAAAATCCTCAAATCTCTTTCGGAAAAGGGAAAAAGCTTTTCAGGGAGACATTTAAAAAGGTTCATCTCAGCAATTCAAATGCTTTGATTAGCATGAGAACGATAAGAACTAATTTGCATTGAAACTTTTCATTGCACTTGGCCAGAGTTCCTTTACAGAAGAGAATCATTTTAATAACATTCTCCCGTGAGAAAAAAAGGAGGTACAGTCCAGAGGGGGGGGCACAGAGATGGCAATAGAAAAACAAGCAGATAAGAGAAGGCAGCGGGCAGAACTGAGAAATGTTTACCATTACACAAGATCAAGAGAGCCTGCTGGGAAGAAAGTTAGTAAATATACTTAGTGCTTGCGATGACTGCCTTTTGTTCAAATCGGATGGGTTTTGCACTTATATGCAAGTCAATAGGAGAACAAAACCCACGTGAAGCAGGTCAGATGAGGTCTCCTAACTGTGCCGCGAGGGCCAGATGTGACCCCTTGCTTGCCTTTATCTGGCCCTTGGGGCAGTTTTCCTTCTGCTGATACAAGGCACTATTCCTCCAACTGACACCAATTATGGGGCACTATTATTCCCACTGACACCAATGACAGGGGGCTATTCCTCCCACTGACACCAATGATTGGGGACTATCCTCCCACTGACGCCAACTGTGTAATTCTTGATTACTCCCACTGATGCCAGGGCATTTTTTACTCCCACTGGCCACACTTCGGCTCCCCTTTTGTCTTGAAAGTTTGGTGACCCCCGATCTAGCTAAAGGGACATTAGTCCTTTTTTTTTTACCTTGTTATTATTAGACAAGAAAAGATACATTATAATGATCCACTAATGTTTTTATTCTATAACAGGGGTGTACAACTTTTAGACCTTCCTGGGCCACATTGGAAGAACAGGAATGGTCTTGTGGCACACATAAAATACACTAACAATAAGGATAGCTGATGAGTAGAAAAAGTCAGGCAGATCACTAGTTTAACGGTCACTGGATAATGTGCCTAACCGAGTAATCAAACATTATGGGGCAGATCCACAAAAGAATTACGCCGGCGTATCTCTTGATCTACAAAACAAGATACAGCGGCATCTCGGATCGATCCGACAGGCGTACGTCTTAGTACGCGGTCGGATCTTAGATGCAATTTTTCGGCGGCCGCTAGGTGGCGTTTCCGTTGAATTCTGCGTTGAGTATGCAAATGAGCTAGTAACGGCGATCCACGAGCGTACGTCCGGCCGGCGCATTTTTTTTACGTCGTTTGCGTTCGGCTTTTTCCGGCATATAGTTAAAGCTACTATATGGTGGCGTACTCAATGTTAAGTATGGCCGTCGTTCCCGCCTCGCATTTTTTATTTTTTACGTCGTTTGCGAATAGGGAGTTGCGTAGAATGACGTCACCGTCGTGAGCATTGGCTTGTTCCGGGTTAATTTCGAGCATGCGCACTGGGATACCCCCACGGACGGCGCATGCGCAGTTAAAAAAAAAAACTTTGTTTACGTTGGGTCACGGCGTATTTACATAAAACTCGCCCCCATCACAGAGATTTAAATGCCGCGCCATTACGCCGCCAAAGATACACTACGCCGCCGTAACTTACGGCGCAAATTCTTTGAAGATTCGAAATAAAAATAAAATAAGTTACGGCGGCGTAGTGTATCTTAGATACGTTTGCGCCCAGCGGAGAGATGCGCCGCTGTGCGTGGATCTGGGCCTATTTGTTTAGTAATATTTTTTATTATAGCAGTAAAATAGGGCAGCATAAAACAAGTGCAATATTTGGACTGTTTTTGATAAATTAACACTTCAATATCTGGTTGGATGGATGTAGTAGCTTTACCTTTGTGTGCTTCATTCTTGAAAATAGTTGTTAACAAATATAGATACTGTACTGCTGAAAACTGATGACATGAATAAGGAGTGATTGAGAGGAGTGAGAGATTTTTCTTTTAAAATTCCAGACACTGTAAAATTTGTGTTTGCCAACTGTAAACATATTTAAAAATTTGAAGTTGGTGATTTTGTGTTGGGCCGTCTTGGGATGCTTGCCGCAAGTTGACCCCTGGTCTATTATATCTCAATACGTTTTCTTGTACAGTAACACACACCAAAAGTATCAGACGCCACTTGGTGTATACAGACCTAGGATAATCCTTTTAACAGCAAACTGTCCATAGCTGCTGGAGATAACCCTTGGGGGGGAGTAGCCACAAAGAACACATCCAGAATTCTCTGTAAAGCCTTTGGGACATAGGTTGTGCCTTTCCTGAAACTGTGATATTGGCTACTGTTGCAACTGCCACCTGTGGCGCCGATGAGCCACTCCACAACCACCCTCATTCGGCAGGTTCCCCCTTCCGGCGCGGCTCTGTGACGTCATCTACGGTGGCCCTACCTGGATGCCTAGTCCCCACCTAATGCAAAATTGTGGTTTCTTCTGACATACCCTTACCGTGGTGGCCACCATAGTAGCCAAGGGTCATCTACACTATCAGCCATGCAGTATCAGTTTCTGTACTCCAACTCCCTGTATCCTGTCCCCTTAGGAATCTTTCAGCAAATGCTTTAGGAGAGTACAAGAAAGGACCCCTAGTAGCCCATTAAATATTTTTGCAGATGAATGTCCCAGGGATGCCACAGCCCTCACGCTTGGTCTTACTTCCCCAGAAACAAGAGCACTCTGCTCTGGGTTCCAGACCCCTTTTGGTCACTCACAACACTGAGCAGGGATTGGCTGGAGAAGCATTATTATGAAGGTGGGATCTTTTACCCACTATGTCCCAGCTTCCTTGAATTAAAGGGGATGTAACTGAGCCCACACCAGCAGAGCCCAGAGCAGGCCTAACCAATAAATTGCTTCCCTCCTGGCTACAGGGAGCCCAAAAACTAAAATGAACTGTTAGTAGCCTAATGGGGTGCTATGCAGAGAAAATGTGCTGGATCCATTTTAAAAGCCTAATTTATTTTATTTTATTATTGATAGAAATTTCCAGAGGTGTAAAAAGAAAATGTCTGCAATACAACGTTGTCCCTTTTATCGGTCATAATAGGTAGATGTCTTCAGTATTCCTATTTGAATGATGCCCAACGTCAACCTGAAAGACCAATGACTCTATTGTCAGTACAGGGTGTCATAGTGTCAAGGAATCTCATTCCACTATGCAGGCTGACAAATCAGTACTCATGCACAGACTGGGTCGTAGTTTCACATTACAAGTTGCCACATTAGGAGTTGCAGCGCATATGTGCATGTAAAGCCCCATACACACGATCGGAATTTCCGATGGAAAAAGTCCGACTGACTTTGTCCATCGGAAATTCCGACTGTGTGTATGCCCCATCGGAGTAATTCCATTGGAAATTCCGATGAATTTCATCAATGTTTACATAGAGAACATGTTCTATTTTACTCCGATGGAATTCCATCGGAATTCCAACATGAATTTGGTGGGACAAAGGTCCGATCGTGTGTATAGGGCATAACTGTGCAAGAGCAAGAACAGGTGTGTGCATGTTGTTAATAATGGCACCAAACAGGCTATATACTGTATATACAGGAAGGGGAAAAAAATTCCCCCATCTATTGGTTGAACAGGATTGACTATATAACTATGTATTTAATATTTTACCACCTGTTCCTGCTGATCCTGTGGAATTTACTTTCCGTTTTGCGGTGTTCCTGTGTTCAGTTTCCTGTCCATCATCTCCTGTGGGTCGGCACCCAACAGCACTGATCAGCTTGTATCCGCATCTGGCAAGAACTACAAGGCTCTTGTGTCACTCCATACCCTTGCACCACCTTCTCACTTTACCGTTTTCTGATCTTTACAAGCCCCTCCACCAGGTACGTGATACAGGGTCACACTCACTAAGAAAGCATCATCATATACTGGTGCAAATTGAGGTGAAGTGATTGCAGTGAAATACAAAATGGCCACAAAATAATTGAAAAATCAGAATGTCACGGGATTGTAAAAATATGGTACAGCAAGAAGATAAACACAACATATATCACACTCCAATGTCCCTTTAATGGTAGTGCAGCCCAAATTTTCCTGAGCTTTTTTTCTGCTACTTTCTTTTTACAATACACTGCAGAGATGAACACACCCCTAGACTGCAGGTGAAAGCTGCCACAGAGAGGAGGGACCCCGGGGGGAAAACTCTTCCAGTCGGTGCCCCTAGGGGCTTGTTACTAACTTGAGGCTTATCCAGAGCCATTTCTGACCCAACTTTGTAATTAAGCTATAGGTGACACAATAAATTATATCTAAAATAGAGACAAGCAAGCTTTTAAAAAGTGTAATTGGTTGTGCCTCAGCCAAAACGTAAACAAAAAAAAGTGAAGGTCTGAAATTTGGAATTTCCAAACCCTAAGGGCTTGTTTACATTAGCAGCAGCCTTTCCTGCCCCTCTGAAAGGTGATCCATGATGGCGGATGGTAGGCAGCTAGGAGGTGATACGTCACTGTCTCAAAACTTGTTTTAGCACTAAAAAGTCTGCACCACCGAGCTGCAATCTTGTGCATTAAAAGAATTTGCAGGGTAGTTAAACTGCAGTCCCATTTTAACCCACTTAAATGAGTAACATTCTGCAGCGGTGCTACCTGCTAAGCACAACAGGGAGTATCATTTTGTGTGTACATTTTTTTTGTGTATTATATTTAATTTTTTTTTGCATGTGTGTGCACAAGAACCTCCAGCCACCCGACTACTTATTTTTACTTGGTCCCGTTTGAGCAGGGGTGGCCAACCAGTGGCCTGGTTGCCACATGTGGTCCACGGAGCCCTCTGATGTGGCCCGCAACCTCCTGCTCTGAAATGGCAAGCCCAGATCGCAGGTTGCCGCCCCGCCATACCGCAGCATCAGTGTTGTGACTGAAGCTGGTGGTAGAGGAAGAAGGCAGCTGCGGAGCCCCATAAGCCGATGCGTCCTCTACAGCGCTGGCTTTTGCCACAGGTGGAGTCTATGACAAAGTTCAGCTAACCTGCAGGATAGACACAGGTGTACTACGCTCCACCCGCAGTGTGGGTAAACCCCAGCATCTCAGTGGGAAAGCAGTCTTATGCCGCGCACATGATCATTTTTCGGCATGAAAAAAAAAATAAGTTTTTAAAAACGTCATTTAAAATGATCGTGTGTGGGCCTCACATCGTTTTTCTGCTTCTGAATGTCGTTTTTCGGGTTGTAACAAATGATCGTGTGCAAGAAGAGAAGAGATTGCGCTAAATAAATATAAACCATAAATAATTGAGTGATAAAGCACGCCGCCCTGGGAGGCGGCGTGCTGACGTCACCGCGCATTTTCTCTACCCGGATACGGGCTGTGTGTTTCTAAGCTGGCCGGCTTTAATATGCTCTGCATATTTGAACAATTGTAGGTGTTATTTCACTTATTTTTTATCCAATAAATTAAGGTTTTACACTATGTGAGCTCCTTTTATTCTTACATATCCTCAGATGGCATATCGGGAGTCACTTACCCATACCAAGGATACAGGTTATCAGGCTATCATCATTTGGGTTTCATACCGGACACCATCGATCCATGTCTCTTACCAGGCTGTTTTTGATCTCTTATAATTTGGGGATCATCTCCATTCGGTAAGAGGCTTTATTTGACTGTGGTGGAGGTTCTTTCCTTTCAAGCACTTTCTTGTGTGGATTCGCTGTATACACTTTGGAGATTGTCTATACAGTATTTGCCTTTCTGGCGGACTTATCATTTATGATTATCATTTGAACGTTCATGTGTTTTTTATCACTCAATTATTTGTGGTTTATATTTAGCGCGATCTCTTCTCTTCTTGCATACTGTTTTGTGTGGTATAACACTTTTTTGATCGCTGCTTCTTTCACATTTAAACAAGCGCAATATTTTTTTCTTTACTAAATGATCGTGTGTGGGCTAAAACGTCGTTTTAAACCTGCGCATGCTCAGAAGCAAGTTATGAGACGGGAGCGCTCGTTCTGGTAAAACTACCGTTCATAATGGAGTAAGCACATTCATCACGCTGTAACAGACAGAAAAGCGCGAATCGTCTTTTACTAACACAGAATCAGCTAAAGCAGCCCAAAGGCGAATAGAACTTCCCCTTTAGAGTGCCGTTGTACGTGTTTTCTACGTCACCAAGCTTTTTTTTTATTATTTTTTAAAAACGATGATGTGTGGGCAACGTCGTTTTTAATGATGAAGTTGTAAAAACGTTGTTTTTTGGACATGCTGAAAAACTGTTTTTTTTTCATGCCAAAAAATGATCGTGTGTACGCGGCATTCGGCCCCTTTCACACGATCAGCTTGACCAAATGAGACCCTCAATTCACCTTTATAGAACGACAGATGTCCGTTTACGCCCGCTTACCTCCAATCTGAAAAACAGAAGGGAATTTGTCCCCTTCCATCTGGGTGGTTCAGAGGGCCTATAGAGTAGCCGTGACCTGTCATGCGCCCGCTCCGTGTGGCCCGCGACTGGTTAGCAAGTTGCTTAAGTGGCCCTCGCTCTTCAAAAGGTTGGGCACCCCTGCGTTGGAGCTTAATTCCAGGTATGTTCTTAATTGCACATGGAAGGGCATGGAAGGGCAACGCAAGCAAAACAAAACCAAAGAAATTCCCAGCTCAACTTACTGACCATCCTGCTAACCAACCAAATTTTCCTGCCTAACAGTATGCGTTTAAAAATAAGGGTTTAGCACACATTTGCAAATACATGCGTAAGTTACAGAGCCCTGTCAAGGCACCCCAGTATTTTCTGTAGTCCTAACTCTAAATTTTGAGAGCCTTCTCAGTGGAAGAACATGCATTATAATAACAGGCAGAGGTCAGCATATAGCACCAGGGCAGGAAAGGTGTCCAGTACATCTCCTCCCCAATATTTCGACACCTGACCTCTGCCTATCCATTATAATGCATGTGCTTCCACTGTGGAGGCTCTCAAAATTTAGAGTTAGGACTGCAAAAAATATTGGGGTGCCTTGACGGTGCTCTATAGCTTATGCGTGTATTTGCAAATGTGTGCAAACTGAACCCTTATTTTTTTATGCATACTGTTAGATAGGACAATGCGGTTGGTTAGCAGGCTGGTTGGTAAGAGCTGGGAATTTCTTTGGTTTTGTTTTGCATGATTTAATTGCCTTCTTACATTGGCCCAGCTTGGCACAATGGAGTGACCGCTGTAGAAGCTGACAATCACTATAGTAGTCTGCACTATTACACACATAGGCCCGCATTCACAAAGCACTTACGCCGACGTACCTCTAGATACGCCGCGTAAGTATAACTATGCGCCGTCATATCTATCCACCATGCCCACAATCTGAGATACGCCTAAAAATAGGCTTCCTACGACCGACGTAACTTGCCTACGCCGTCGTATCGTGGGCGCATATTTACGCTGGGCGCATTTGCCGCTACAAAAAAGATTTTCTATTCACATATGCAAATGAGGAAGATACGCCGATTCACTAACGTACTTGCGCCCGGCGCATAATATACGCGGTTTGTGTAAGTCATACGTCCGGCGTAAAGTTATTCCCCATAGAGGAGGCGCAACCCATGCAAAGGTATGGACCAGGGAACACAAGCCGTAGTATCTTTTGTCGTTTACATAGTACGTGAATAGGTCTAGGCGTAGGTTACGTTCACATCGTAGGCAGTGATCCGGCGTATCTTAGGGAGTAGTTCCGACGTGATTCTGAGCATGCGCACAGGGATGCGGCCACGGGACGGCGCATGCGCCGTTCATTTTAAGTACTTCTATGGCGCTTGCCCCATCATTTGCATGGGGTCACGCCTCATTAGCATGGCTCATGCCCACTTCCACCTACGCTGGCTTACACCGAGGAAACCCAGCGTATCTTTAAGAGCGAGTGGGAGCGAGTGCTTTGTGAATCCAGTGCTTGCCTCTGTGCGCTGCGTCGGCATAGCGTATATTAGATACGCTACGCCCACATAAATATGCGCCGATGTATGTGAATCCGGGCCATTGTTCTGTCGTCTGGGTCCACTGCTGAGAGACTTCCCTTCTACAAAGTGACCACAGGGAGTTGCTGCCATCATTCCCAGAATGCCTTGAATTTTTAAATGAATACAAGGTGATCTCTAATTGGACAAGGTGGAGAGAAGGGACAGTGACATTACATTCTCCACCTAGTCCAATCAGAATTTTGAAGAAATTATGTGAATGATAAAAGTGCCAAGCAAGCAAACCCTAACTGACCCCTGTGCTGTCCCATGCTGAGACCTTTATTGTGCCCTCCTAAACCACCTGTACTGTGCCTTGCTGACCCCCCTTTACTGTACCATGCTGACCCCCCCTTCCTGTATTTGTGTTGATTAGTCTTTAATTTATGGCATGTTTTTTTACTGTTGAATTTTTTTTTTCTGAAAGTACAAATACACATACAATGGGTATAATTCGTTACAGGAGAATGCTCTTAATCCAAAGCACTCGCATATCAGCAAATCAAAGCAAGGTTCCCCATAGAAGTCAATTGAAACAAAAATAATGTGTTCCGCATTGACTTCTATGGCATGCAATAATGCATGTGGCCAGAGGTGGGGGCGCTGGAGAGCCTTGAAAATACTCGGAAAGCCTCATTGACAGCTCGGCAAGAGTAGGTCCCTAAATTGGGCCAGGCTGGTAGGGGCCCCAGTGCGTTACTTTACCCAGGGGCCCATGATGCGGTTAAATGGCCCTGCCCAACAATGATGGTTCTACTTTCTCTCCAATATATTAAAGACTCAAAACAAAAATGGCTTTAAGTACACTTCTAATTTTAGCCTGTTTCTGTGAAGGGAAACAATCCAATTACAGTAAAATGCTGTATAATTAAAACGACTGCAAAGTTGGAACTGAACAGAACAATAGAACAATTTGTAACTTACGTCCTTCAGCAGTTTTGGTCTCCAGGTGGACCAGCTCAGCGTCTCTGTTCGAAACAGTCACTGTCCTGAGGGCAAAGAATACATTACAGACGAGTTAGACCTTCAGATTTTACATTTCATTTTATTTACTGTATTGATCCATTGTTGTTTTTTTGAGGGACAGCTTGCTAAAACAATTAGCAAGGTAAGGGAAAGATAAAACGCTAGCCTTCTAATTTGTTAAAAGCTGAACTCCAGGCACATAGTTAAATACACAGAAGGGATCTGTTTTACCTGAAAAAAATAGTATTTTGGACCATCTAATCCTAAGAATTTCACAGCTCTGCAACACAGCACAGATATGACTGGCAAAGCAGAATATTTTTATGTACCATATTTATCGGCGTATACCGCGCACTTTTTTGCAGGGCAAAATCGTGGGTGCGTGGTATACGCCGATACCCGCTTTCCCGCGCCGAGTTTTGAATACTGCGCCGACATATACCGAGCGCAGTACACTCGTGTATTGTCGGCAATGCTCGGCTACCCGCGCTGACGTCCTGTACGTCCAGGACGTGAGCGCGGAAGTTGCCGAGACTGCCCGACTATACCCGAGTGTACTGCGCTCGGTATATGTCGGCGCAGTATTCAAAACTCGGTGCGGGAAGCGAGTGAGGACGCCGCAGAAGGACGCCGGACCCGCCGAAGAGGACACCGGACCCGCCGAAGAGGACACCGGACCCGCCGCAGAAGGACACCCGAAGCGGCAGAAGGACACCCGAAGCGGCAGAAGGACGCCGGACCCGCCGAAGAGGACACCCGAAGCCGCAGAAGGACGCCGGACCCGACGAGGCCGCCGATGGACGCCGCGCAAGACACCAAAACTGTAAGTACAAAAAAACTTTTTACACAGGATTCGGGGTCACTTTAGGGGTACGCGGGAGCGCGTTATACCGCGATAAATACAGTATTTATTTATTTTGATACAGTTTAGTGAACTTATCTCTTTGTCACTCTGCCCCTCCTCCTATCAGCATGTTCCCTGCACAAAAGCAGGGCCGCCATCAAGGGGGTACAGACAGTATACCTGTAAGGGGCCCGGAGGTCCCCAGGGCCCCGGGTGGCAACCCCTCTTTTTTTATTTAATTTTTTTATAAAAACATTTTTTTATTTATTTATTGTTTTTATTAAAGGGTCCAGAGGTCCCCCCTTTTTTTTATAAAAAAATTATATATTTTTGTATTTATTTATTTTATTTATTTTTATTAAAGGGCCCAGGGGCCCAGGGGTCCACCTATGAGTGCCCATCAGTGCCACATACCAGCGCCGCTTATTAGTGCCCATCAGTGCCACCTCATCTGTGCCCATCAGTGCCACCTCAACGGTGTCCATCAGTGCCCGTAAATTAAAGCAGAAGAAAACTTACTTATGTATAAAAGAAAGGTCAGAAAAAAATAAATAATATTTCTTTTTCAAAATGTTCGGTCTTTTTTTTAGTTGTTGCGCAAAAAATAAAAATTGCAAATTGCAGAGGTGATAAAATACCACCAAAAGAAAGCTCTATTTGTGGGAACAAAATAATAAAAAAATTGTTTGGGTATAGTGTAGCATGACCATGCATTTGTCATTCAAAGTGCGACAGCGCTGAAAGCTGAAAATTGGCTTGGGCAGGAAGGTGCGTAAGTGCCTGGTATGGAAGTGGTTAAACAGTGGTAAAGTGAATCTAAAGGCTTATGTGCAGCTCCTTCCTCAATCAACCCTTATACTTATCTGAGCCCCATCTCAATCCAGCGATGTGCATGAGAGCAGTGGCTCTTCTGGGTCTCTCTCTCCTCATTGGCTCAAACAGCAGCAGTATCCATTGGCTCGTCCAGCTGTCAATTACAGCATGTGAGCCAATGAGGGGAGAGGGGTGTGGGACCAAGCCACGCTTCGTATGTGAATGGACACACAGAGTGCGGCTCAGGAGTGAGCCTGCTCGAGGGCCCCCATATCAAGCGGTATGCTATTGGGCGCACTCAACAGGAGGGGAGGGGCCATGACCACTGGAAAAAGAGAATCAGGGCAGTTCTGTGCAAAAAAAACTTTTTTTTTTTTTACTTTAGTATCACTTTAATTAAAATATTACACTTACACAGACTTCCAGACACTATGGTTCAGCTTATTTAACTAGAATAGGGGGTACACAACTTTCACACAGACGGTCAGGCATTTCTCCCCCTGACAGGACCGGGAGCTGTGTGTTGATCACGTCCGCCGGGCACGCGCGTCGGTGTCAGGGGCGAGCGGGGGGGGGGGGTGCGTGCGCTCCCCTATTGGCTGCTCGGCGAGATGACGTAGATATACGTTATCTCGCTCAGCAGAGCCGACCTGCCGCCGTAAAACGGCGGCTGGTCGGCAAGCGGTTAAGATTTTCCCTATAGCAGTTTTACTGCTACAGGGCGGCACTTCTGTGCCAGATCACGTATATAAATGTAATGGGGCTCTTTTGGGTAAACAAGGCAGATTGCTATTCTGACACAAGGGAAGGCATGGATCCTGTGTTTCTGCAAAACAGGGAATACATTTAATTTCTTCCCCTAGTAAAAGCACCTACCACAAACAACACTGGTTAGGCACACAGTTAACCCTTTGATTGCCCCAGATGTTAACCCCTTCCCAGCCAGTGTCATACAGTACAGTACATATGTTTTAGCACTGATCACTGTATTAGTGTCACTGGTTCCCAAAAAGTGTCAAAAGTGTCAGTTAAAGGAGTTCTCTGACCTAAAACTTTTAACCCCCGCTGTGCCCGGGCTGTAAAAATATACAAAATAAACTGTCACTTACCTGCCTACGATCCCCCGTTGTTCCGATATCGCCGTCCCGTTCTCCGGTCCCGGGCCCCTTTCGCTTCCTGTGTGTCGGTGACTCATAGTGCGCTCAGCCTATCAGCGGCCGCAGTAATGTCCCGTCGTGGCCGCTGATAGGCTGAGTGCACTATGAGTCACCGACACACAGGAAGCGGAAGAGACCGGGACCGGAGAACGGGACGGCGATATCGGAACAACGGGGGATCGTAGGCAGGTAAGTGACAGTTTATTTTGTATATTTTTACAGCCCGGGCACAGCGGGGGTTAAAAGTTTTAGGTCAGAGAACTCCTTTAAGGACTTTGATTCTTTGACTTGGGAATACCTATTCTACGTATTGTCTCACTATAGCTTTGGCCCAAAATTCTTGCGAGCTGGAGCCTTTCCCCTCCTTTCCACTACACTTCTCTTATACATCCTTCATTCTTTTCCTTTTCTCACTTAGTTCTTTTACTTCTGTGTTAAACAAACTCAGAACGCACACTTTTACAACAGTGAATGATGGTGCGTCTCTCTCTACATAGAGGAAAGAGCCCTCAATTTTGAGAATGTAGAACGTATCTTGAACTCAACTGAATAACTAAGGCCTCGTACACACGGACGGACTGTCCGCTCAGAGATTTCTGTCTGATGATTGTACACATCAGACAGAAATCCGCGTGGCCACGACGATGACGCGGCGACGTGCGCGGCCCTGGAAGGTCAATGCTTCCACGCATGCGTCGAATCACTTCGACGCATGCAAGGGCTTTCGGCCGAGCAGACATGTCCGGTGACCGTACAGACATGTACAGACGACCGAACATGTCCGACGGACAGGCTTCCAGCGGACATGTTTCCTAGCATGCTAAGAAACATTTGTCCGCTAGAAACCTGTCCGATCCGCCGGAAAATTGTCCGGTCGGACGTACAGACGACCGAACATGTCCGCTGAAACTGGTCTGCGGACCAGTTTCAGCGGACATGTTCGGTCGTGTGTACGGGGCCTTAGCCTCCTGGAGACAGAGAGACACAATGCGCTGAGTATACGGTAGCGCCTCTAGATAGGCAACAATCCCCAGACTGTAGAAGCTCAGGAATATACTTAAAGTTTATCGCCAAGGGTTTAGGTCATGTGATAAGGGTAGTTTTACTTGGCGACAAAACACGTTGAAACTGGAGCTCAGGGGCACATGCCTCTTAACATTCTTTTTTCTTTGATTTTTTTTCTCTCCCTCTCCTTTGTTTGGATTATTATGCCATCTTAATATGTAACTCATACTGTGGATATTTTATAATGTTTGTACCAATGCTGGAATCAATACCGTCTCTGTGGAAAACTCCAAAAAAACATTGAAACATAAAAGTGTCAGAATGTCCACTGCAATATTGCAGTCGTGCTATAAGTCGCCGATTACTAGTAAAAAAAGAATAAAAATGATAATATCTCAGTTTGTAGACATAATGTTTGCTCAAGCCAATCAATATACGCTTATTGTAATTTTTTTACCAAAAATATGTAGCAAAATACATATTGGCCTCACATTATGAAGAAATTCGATTTTAAATTTTTTGTGTTTATTTGATTTGTTTTATAGCAGAAAGTATTTTTTTTTCTAAATTGTTGTTTCTTTTTGTTTCGAGCAAATACGTGATCAAATACCACCAAAAGAAAGCTCTAATTGTGGGAAAAGAATTACATAAATTTGGGTACAGCCTTGCATTTATGCACAGTTTTCTTTTTTTAAATCAGATAGGCCCAGATTCTCAAAGGGCTTACGACGGCGCAACGCCATTTGCGCCGTCGTAAGTCCTAATCTGGGCCGTCGTATATATGCGACTGATTCTTAGAATCAGTTACGCATAGATATCCATTAGATCTGACAGGCGTAAGGCTCTTACGCTGTCAGATCTTAGATGCTATTTTTTTTTCCCGTCGCTAAGTGTCGCAGATGTCGTTTTCCCCATCGTTTATGCAAATTAGCTATTTCCCGAACGTACGCGCGGTCGACGCAGTGAATTTACGACGTTTCCATAAGCGTAAACTTGCCCCTGCTATATAAGGGGTAAGTTTACGAAGGTCCGTCGTATGCCATGTTGAGTATGGCGTCGGGTCAGCGGCATCTTTTTCCATCGTTTACGTCATTTTCCTAACTCGTTCACGAATATTACTTTACGTCAATGACGCTCACGTCGGCGTCATTGACGTTTTCCGTCGTGAGCTGGAGCATGCGCACTGGGCTATTTTTACGCCCGGCGCATGCGCAGTTCGATCGGCACAGGGGCGCGCTTAATTTAAATACAAGCCGCCCCCTTTGAATTACGCGGCCTTACGCCGGGCCATTTACACTACGCCGCCGCAAATTAAGGAGCAAGTGCTTGGAGAATACGGCACTTGCTCCAGTAATTTGCGGCGGCATAGTGTAAATAGCTTACGCTACGCCGCCCCAGATTCTACGAGAATCTGGCCCATAGTTTTTATTTTGTTTTTGTTTTTGTTTGCTCTTTGTATACATAGTAAGAAAAAATAAGTCTTCCCATTTACATTATATGATAGAAAATACAAAAATCTTAATACAATCCAATATTATAATACGGTAGTTATCTATTCCATCAGAATAAAAATAGTACAAAAAGGAAAAAAAGACCAATAACTCAACAACATTAAACATCTAACTTCTAAATGTTCAGTTAAAGTAATGCAGTGCCGTATCGAACAGAATGGCCTGGTCATGAAGGGGTATATCTCCCAGAGGCCAAGTGGTTAACCCATTGTGTGACTGTGCGTGTGCTGCCAAAGTAGGATTCACCCTGCTGGGAGTCCCAGAAGAGTTGTGCTTCTATAGCTAGATTCAGGTAGGAGAGCCTAACGTTAGGCAGGCGTAGCGTATCGCATATACGCTACACCGCTGTTAGTTAGAGAGGCAAGTGCTGTATTCACAAAGCACTTGCGTCCTAACTTACGGCGGCGTAGCGTAAATGTGCCGGCCTAAGCGCGCCTAATTCAAATGAGGAACATGGGGCGTGTTTTAGGTTAATGAATCGTGACCCGACGTGATTGACATTTTTAACGAACGGCGCATGCGCCGTCCGTGGACATATCCCAGTGCGCATGCTCCAAAGTACGCCGCAAGGACTTATTGGTTTCGACGTGAACGTAAATTACATCCAGCCCCATTCACGGACGACTTACGCAAACGACATAAAATTTTCAAAATTCGATGCGGGTCCATACTTAACATTGGCTAGGCCAGCTTTTTGATGGAATAACTTTACGCCTAAAAAAGGCCTTATGTAAACGGCGTATCTTTACTGCAACGGGCAAGCGTACTATTCACAAACGTACGCTTGCCCGTTGCAGTAAAGATACGCCGTATCTCGCTGATTTACGCATTCTAGGCCGCCCCTAGCGGCCGGCGGAACTAGACAGCTAAGATACGACGGCGCAGGCCGTCGTATCTTAGGCCGTCGTATCTTAGCTAGATTTAAGTGTATCTCAATTTGAGAATACACTTAAATTTACGACGGCGTAGATTCAGAGTTACGACGGCGTATCTACTGATACGCCGGCGTAACTCTCTCTGAATCTGGCTACTAGTCTCTGCAAAGAGGGAGGATATGTGCCTTTGAAGAGGTAGGCAAAATAGAGAGAGTCTTCTGAATATGGTGTACACCAAATTCTGGGGTATCCCAAAGCACCCCTACACCCCATACAAGCATTAACATAAAGATACTTCTTGCTTGGTCATTGTGTTGCAAGACTATGGAAGCTGCTGTGTGCCTGGCTGTAGTGCACTCAACAGGGACAAAACTGCAGGGCCAGTTTTTACTCTACTCAGCCTCAAAGTGGCTTTAGAGGCTGAAGGTTTTCTTACCTTAATGCTTTCTATGCATGGAGGTAAAAAAAAAATCTTCTGTGTGTAGCACCCCCCCCCCCCCCAATCCTTACCTAAGCCCCCACTAATCCAGTGATGTTCACAATAGCCTTGGCTGGATGGGGACTCTCCCTCCTCATTGGCTGAGACAGCAGAAAGAGCCCATTGGTTTCCACTGCTGTCAATCACAGCCAGTGAGCCAATGAATAGAGAGGGGGGCTGCAGTATTATTTTAACAGGGAGCTACAATAGTTTCATTATCCTTCTAAAAAAAAAAAAGCTAAAAGCAATTTCCCATTTTTAACTAGTACCCAAGTGCGGGAGTTTTTACATTTTATTTGTGAGCATTATAAGTAGCTTTTTTATATACTAGTTTGATAGTTGCGCTGAACTCTCCAGGCAAATAAAATTCATTCCCAGCCCGTAGTTGCGGGAAACTCGACCAGTCTGACATAGATCTGAATTAAATTTCCCTACCTACGTTAGTTTTAGATTTAGCTCTAGCAACACCGTTTTTTATTGTAATATAATTCACAGATATTGCTCAATAATATAACGAGAATCAATCTACAAACCTCTTTGGTGCAGTTAATACGTTCCATATTTGAATAATTTTGTTGGCTGCTGGTCTACGGCGTAGCGCTCTCCACAAAGGGGGAAGGGAAATCAGTTAAATTACAAAAGTCTGATTCAAACCTCTTTTACGTTTTTTTTTTTCAGATTTCAAAAGACTTTTAAAGGCAGTTTTAGCCAAAAAGATAACTGCACCATTGAAATCCAATTATTTGGAAGGACTAATGGCGCGTACACACGATCAGTCAAACCGTTGAGAACGGTCTGATGGACCGTTTTCATCGGACCAAACCGATCGTGTGTGGGCCCCATCGGTTATTTATCCATAGGTTAAAAAAAAAAAGCAATCTTGTTTTAAATTTGACCGATGGATACAGTAGGTGACCGCGATATTGTGTCAATCTCGCTCCCTTTCTCGGCGAGATTGACCACCTACTGGTACGGCTCAGGAGGGGGGGGGGCGCTCGCTCGTCCCCACTCCTTTCCTGGCCTGCCGGGTAGCGTGCTTTGGATACGGGTCTGATATGGATTGTAGGAGGACCCCCTACGTCGGTTTTTCGGCGTAGGGGGGGTCTCCTTACAACCCATACCAGACCTAAGGGCCTGGTATGCTCCTGGGGGGGGGGAACACATGTCGTTTTTTTATTTAAAAATTGGCGTGGAGTTCTCCCTCTCAGGAATGCATACCAAATGCCGCAGCTAGAATTGGCGGGAATCCAAGTCGGATCCCCGTCGCTTCTATGACGCGATCGCTGGAATGTGCTTTGTCTATTCCAGCGAGTGTGAGATGTCGGCACCATGTCGCAGAGAATCAGCGCGATGCTGTCGTGCTAGAAACACATTCTCAGCAACATGTACTGTACCTAACCAAAAGAAAAAAAACGATCGTTTGTAGGCACGTCCATCGGTTAAAAACCTGTGCATGCTCAGAATCAAGTCGACTCATGCTTGGAAGCATTGAACTTCGTTTTTTTCAGCACGTCGTTGTGTTTTACGTCACCGCATTCTGACACAATAGTTTTTTTAACCTATGGTGTGTAGGCACGACTGACCATCAGTCAGCTTCATCGGTTAACCAATGAAAACCATCCATCAGACTGTTCTCATCGGTTTGACCGATCGTGTGTACGCGGCATTACTTGCAAAAAGATTTGAGACATACGTGCGCTAACGCGGTTTTCCTGTATTAACAAGCATTGCATTAAGGAAGCCAGTCAAAGGAGGACCCATTCAGACCTTGGTATTCTGCTGCATTTCAAGTGGTTGTAAAGCCTCAAGGTTTTTCACCTAATGCATTCTATGCATTAAGGTAAAAAACCTTCTGTGGTGCAGCTCCCCCTCCCCCCTCCCCTTTTCCTTACCTGAACCCGATTAGATCCAGCGATGTGCATGAGTGCAGCAGCTCCAGACGCTGTCTCTCTCCTCATTGGACAGATAGCAGCAGGAGTCATTGGTTCTTGCTTTGAAGAAGCGATCTGTGGTGGGTCTTCTTTTCAAAGGTGGTTTAGAGCTGGCCACAGACATTCAGGATGCAATACCGGCATCTAATAAATGCCATTTTTTTTTTTCAGTCCCAATGAAAATTTTACATTTACTGTACAGCTACCACATCGCAAACGCCATAGATGAATTTGCCACATGGTTGACTTCAATGAGCAGCCAGTGCCACTAGTTAAAGTTGTTGTAAACTTCAGACATGAAGTAAAAACAAAGCATACCTCTCTATAGTTTGTACTTATCTCAATTAAGAGCACTAAGTGTCATTTCTGTTTGCTTTATTCCTCTGCTATCTGCTTAAATCACTTCTGATAAGTTTTCCCGACACCAAGAGGAAAAAAGGAGAGAGGGGAAGAGCTCCAGCACACAACCTGTGATTGACAGCCTCAGCTCTGTTCCTGTGTGCAGGGGGTGTGTCCCTTCCTTTCAATAAGCTATCATAGCATTGAGCTCTTCAGAGAGAAATTTGATCTCTCCGCCCCCTTTTAACTGACAGCTCAGACAAGCTTTATAAGTTCTGGGCTTTGAATGGATGTAGAGAGAAGGCTGCAGATAAATATGTACAACATATGTAGGAGGATTTGGTTCACTTCACAGGGTATATGTAAGGGTTTGCAAACTTGACATGCCAAGTTAATTTTGCCACATTGCAAAATGGTGCATCACCGGCGTGGAAATGTAAGACCCGGGTGTCCGCCATTTCTGCTTGTAGGTCGTCAGAGGGGTTGGAGGGAGGTGATAAACATGAAGATCAACTGCCAATGTAAACTTAGCCTTAGCTGAACTGATTGTTAGGACTTATTGCATGGCTTTTTTCAGCCGGAACATGCCGGCGCCACGCTAGCCCTGAGTGAGACTCCTCACTGCTGCGGCTGCCTCATATCACTAATACAGAAGCCTGGTGCTGGGAGGATGACAGTCTGAGAAAGCAACTCGTTGGGTGGCATGACTACACACTGTTCCTCCCCCGTCCACCCCCCGGGTGCATAGGGGGGTGGGGAGGGTGGCCAATAACATGATCGCTTATTTAGCATTGGTGTCTTCGGGGGCCCCCCGGGTCTATACTGAATGAGGGGGTCTATAAGGATGGACGGGGGTCTGTACTGAGTGGGGTCTATACTGAGTGGAGAGGGGGTCTGTACTAAAGGAGGGGGGTCTGTAATGAGGGGGTGGGCTATGCTTACTGGAGAGGGGAGTCTGTACTTAGTGAGGGGGTCTTTATTTACTGTAGAGGGGTCTGTATTGAGGGAGGGGGGTCTGTACTGATGGAGGGTGGTCAATACTTACTGGAGAGTGGTGTCTATAGTTGGTGAAGGCGGGGTGACACCATGTTTTACCGCACTGGGTGAAACCAACCTTAATGAGGTCACTTTGCAGAGGCGGGGCGGTAACACCAAAATCCCAACCATGTCCATAGGGGGTCAAAGAATGCCTTGTATTCATTGAAAAAATACAAGGCGTTTTGTGAATGATGGTAGTGCTGAGCGAGAACCCCCTATGGTCAGATTGCGGTGGGGCATCCGCTCGGCACAGGGCACGATCGAGGCGACCACTGTATGTAGTACTACTATAGTAATTGATATGAGATGCATACTTACGTTTTATAAAGCTGGACCTTAATTAATTAAAAAAGTAAGGGCAAATCTCAGCAGTGACAAAGACAACAGCAAGACAACCAAAACTACTACTACTACTACTACTACTACTACTACTACTACTACTACTAGTAGTAGTACTAATAATAATAAAATAGCTTGGGTATTGATAAACTATAAATCTCATCTTGTAAAGGACTAAACAACAGAAGGAATAGGAAATGTTACTCATTTCTTTGGAGTTGTTCTTTAAAGTCTGACCCAATTCCTTTGTATTCCCCATGAATGTCTATAGTACTCACTTTGTGTGCTGTAAGTTCTTTAAATATGCAGTTTCTGCAGTTCTGTTTGGTATGGCTTGGCGCTCGGCTTTGTTCTTTCTTGGTCTTGGTCCCAAAAGAGCTTGGAGATACACAATAAATAATAAGCAAAGAGGAACTCGTCAGGCTCCCCGGCCGGCTGTTGTTCACAACAGACAAGTCTGAAGATGTATCTTGGCATCCATGCGTAGCCACTCCTCTTGGCAGCCGTCAGATCCCCAGGGTCGCTCACAAGCCGGCTTCTTAATTTGAGCGGTGGTAACCAGTAGATCAGCTCTGAGTCCAAGTTAAAATCCATAGCTGGTATTTATGACTTCTCTCTTCATTCATTATACAGTCCTAGCAGAGCGCTACAATTCCCCATCGTAGACATCTATCATTAAAGCGGCCCTTGCAGTAAAATGTATGGTTTGCTTACGCTGCCTGGGCCCCTTTCACAAATCACCTACTATTAGTAGTTGTAAAATGTACCTATAAAGAAAAAAGTTTGATTTAAACCTTACTTTACTCCCATCTTCCACCCGCGGCACCTAGGTGAGGATCACGTCACACTTCTTCTGGTTAGATCCTGGTGAGTACAGAGGGGCCAAAACCTCACAAGTAGACCATTCTGCCATGAACTGAAGTGTTTTCTCAGAAAATTGGCGCCTGCTCTTGATTTTCTAGAATTTTCCTCGAAGGATGGTAATATTGGCCCATATTCTCTGTAAAAATCCGTTGGCTGCGCTTAAGGCACTTACACTCCGCTGTCCCATCTTACAGGAGCAAGTGTTGTATTCCCCAAACACTTGCTCCGTAAGTTGGGATGGCGGAGTGTAAATGCCCCGGCGTAGCCTGGCGGATCTCCAAGGGGGCGGCTTGTATTCAAATTAAGCGCGCCCCCGATTCTAATGAACTGCACATGCGCCGGGCTTCAAAAAGCCCAGTGCGCATGCTCCAGTTCTCGGCGGAAAACGTCAATGACGCCGACGTGTGCGTCATTGACGTAAAGTCGTATTCAAGAACGACTTACGGAAACGACGTACCCGACGAAAAAACACGACGCGGACCCGACGCCATCCGTAACATGGCCTACGTGGGACTTGCGGAAATTTAATCCTCCATATAGCAGGACTAAATTTCCGCTTACGCAAACGACGTTAGCGACAGTTACGCGACGCGAACTCGTTCAGTAATCGGCGTAGGCAAATGAGTCCTTCACGTAAATGCCATCTAGCGGCGGCCAGCGTCATTACATTTAAGATCCGCCAGTGTAAGTGACTTACAGATGGCGGATCTTAAGTGTATTTATGCGAAAATTATTCTAAGAATCAGTCGCATAGATACACTGGCCAAAAAAGGGAGATACGATGGAGTATCCTGAGATACTCCATCGTAACTTCTATGAGAATATGGCCCATTGTGCCCAATAATGCAGAAGACAGATACATGTTATGCCTACTAACAATAGAGGGGCAGGGGGGCTGGGCAATTTAAAGCCCAAGTACAGCCCAAGTCACACAAATCAGCACAGGGGACATAACCTACAGCCAGTAGGATGTGTCACTTATGTTTATTCCTCTTCGGTTAGTAAACATCTTCCTTTGTCTTGCCCACACCAAACCCAGCACTGTAATCTTCCAATGTGGCAGGGGTTAATACAGCGAATGGGCTGTCACATGCTCTCATCAAGAGCCCTCTAGGGGTGCATCATCACACAGCCTGGGCTCACAGGAAAATTCTCTAAAGAACAACACTCAAATGTTATATCTGAACACTGTTACTGGTGGGATTGAGGGCTACCTACTCAGTGCCAATGCTGGCAATGTGTGGATGGACCCTGTTCGTTACATGACTTATTGGAAAACACCAGGATGTAAGGTATTCATCCTTGATTTTTTAAAGGGTGGGTTTTAAATGGAGTGGGGGGTGAGGGGCTGAAGCTGGGCGTATCTTTACTGCGACAGCCGGGCGTACAGTACGTTCGTGAATAGGCGTATCTAGCTGATTTACATATTCTAGGCGTAGAATGTTTACATGGTGTGTTCAATAAAAACATGTAACATTTAATTCTTTGTGTTTTATTAGTTTAAGCAGACTGTGATTGTCTATTGTTGTGACTTTATGAAGATCAGATCACATTTTATGACCAATTTGTGCAGAAATCCATATCATTCCAAAAGGGTTCACATACTTTTTGTGGCAACTGTATACACACACACACACACACACACATGTTGGGGTGCACACCCTAATGCAATAGGCTGCACACACCTATGCTTCCCAGTATCCAGGAGAGTCGTGTATATATATATATATATATATATATATATATATATATATATATATATATATATATATATATATATATATATATATATATATATATATATATATATATATATATATATATATATATATATAGCAGTAGGGCAATAG
Source organism: Rana temporaria (assembly GCF_905171775.1). Classification (NCBI taxonomy): domain Eukaryota; kingdom Metazoa; phylum Chordata; class Amphibia; order Anura; family Ranidae; genus Rana; species Rana temporaria. Next base: position 42,702,574 of record NC_053496.1, on the reverse strand, counting down.
GCAGTGTCAGCAGAGTAGTAGACAGTGTCAGTAGGGCAGAGATTGGCGTTGGTAGTTTATTTTGTATTACTTTTTACAATTTCATAAAAAAAATTTCAATTTTTACAATATTGTTTTACAATAAAAAAGTTAAACAGACCCCTGATGTCTCACTTTTGGGACATAAAGGGAATGAGGACAGAGATCCCCCAGTCCCTTCCCGCTGCCGCCAAGCAGCAGAGGAAATCTGTGCAGCACAGGGTGATTAGGGTGTGCCCAGGCACACCTGGCACACCCTGTGCACACGCCTATGCTGGGAAGACTGCTTGGCTGTCTGAGACAACATGGAAGCTGAATCCAGGAAGTGACATCCTATGACTATCTTGTACTATGAACATTTTTTTTACGTTTTTTTTTTCCTTCCCTTAGTCCTTTCATTGCTTCTAACTACACACTTCAAAGTGATTTTTTTTAGCACACTATACTTTCATCTGAAGCAAGGCTTCGATTTTACTGCTAAAAGAGAGTTTCCAGTGGCACCTAACAAACATCAAATATTTTTACTATTTACATCTGGAAGACGGAAAGACACATCTCCTGTGCTGCCAAAGTGTGAAACTTCTTTGCGCCGCAGTTCAGTGAGCGTACAGAAGGAATCACAGATGCTTATATCTGGTTTACAAGCCTCCAGCTGGCGCAGCGATCGCACAGCTGGGACATGCGTTCTTTTATCCCCAGGATATAGGAACTGGTGCTGATTCATCTGGATACAAAAAGCTGCTCATTTAATCATTAAAAACGATTACAGGTCAGATGTGAAATTACAGAAAATTAGATTTTTGCACAGTGAAGTTACTTTTCTCTCCCTTAACACATGGGAAGGAGGGAACCTCTGATTGCCTGAACTGCTAACTACACTGTAGAAAACTAAGCACTTGGGGGAATTAAGATGGAACCTCAAGAAGTGGGGACATTCTACAAACTTTCTGTAGGTCCCTCAATAAGCATGTGAGGTGACATAAACTCAGTGGCCCAGATTCAAGAAGCAATTGCGCCCGTGTAACCATAGGTTACACGGCACAATTGCTTACTTGCTCCGGTGTAACGAGTGCTCCTGATTCAGGAACCTTGTTACACCGACTGCAGCCTAAAATCTGCGCGGCATAAGGCTCTTATGCCACGCAGATTTTAGGCTGCATTCTTGCGTGGGCCGCTAGGGGGCGCTCCCATTGTGATCAGCGTGTAGTATGCACATTGCATACTACCACTGATTCACAAACTTGCGCGGGCCCTGCCCAAGCCAGGTACGGAGTTTCCGTACGGCAACTTTAGCGCAAGGCTGCCCCTTCTAATAGTAGGGGCAGCCAATGCTAAAGTATAGCCGCCGCTCCCGCGACGTGAAATTTGAATTTCACGTCGTTTGCGTAAGTGATTCGTGAATGGCGCTGGACGCCATTCACGTTCACTTTGAAGCAAATGACGTCCTTGCGACGTCATTTGCCGCAATGCACGTCAGGAAAGTTTCCAGACGGAGCATGCGCTGTATGCTCGGCGCGGGAGCGCGCCTAATTTAAATGATTCCCGCCCCCGGCGGGATCATTTACATTGCGCGCGCTTACGCCAGGCAATTTTGCTGGCGCGCCCTCGCAATTTATGGAGCTACTGCTCCGTGAATCGAGGGCAGCGCAAAATATTTGCGGGGGCGCAGGGCAAAATCGTTGCCCTGCTCCCCCGCAAATATCGCACAAATGTACCTGAATCTGGGCCAGTACTGAGAACGCAAGGAAGGGACTCAGAGAAAAAGTGAAAAGAGGGAGAGGAGGGGGGAGGAAGAGAAGAGCTAAGCAGTGGGGATGAGAGTGAGTGAAGAGGCTAGATCAAAGTGGTGGTCAAAATAGAAGAGAAAAAAAAGAACACAAGGGTGTGGTGAGAAGACATTATAAAGTGGAGATAAGAGAAAATGCAAGGTCTAGGGAGTGGAGAGGAAGAAGTCCTAGGAAAGATGACAAGTATAAGAAAGAGATGAGTAATAGGAGGAGAATAGAGGTAAGGAGCGGAGGGCTGGGGTCATATGGGTGTCAAGAAAAAAAGAAGAAGAGGTGAAGAGATAAGGGAAGGGGAGAGAATCTCAGATCAGGGTAGGAGAGAGGATAGGGGAGGGAATGGGAAGGTAAGTGGATAGAAAAAAGGGAATGGAGAGGATAGGAGAGGGAGGGAGGAAGAGAGAAGAGGAGGGAAGAATAGAAGATGAAAGGGGAGAAGCGAAACGGCGATGAAAGAGGAAAGGTGAGGAAAGGGGAGAAAAGAGGAGGAAAGAGCAGGAACGGGGAGAAAAAAGATGGAAAGAGCAGGAAAGGGGAGGAAAGAGGGTGAGAGGAGAGGAAAGAGGATGAAAGGAGAGAAAAGTGGAACGAGGAGGAAAGAGGAAAGAGAAAAGGGGAGGAAAGTTGAAAGAAGAAAGGGGAGGAAAGTGGAAAGAGGAAAGGGGAGGGAAAGGACAAAGAGAAAAAAAAAAGAGGAGGAAAAAAGAGAAAAGAGAAGGAAAGGGGAGGGAACTGGAAAGAAGAGGAAAGAGGAGGGGAGTGGAGAGAGTGAAAAGAGACAAAGAGAGGAGAGATAAGAGAAGAACAGAGGTAAGAAGAGGAGAGCAGGGGTCAGAGGAGAATCAAGAAATGGGAATAAAAGGAAAGGAGATGTTGGGGGGGGGGAGTGCTAAACAGGGTAGGAGAGAGAAGAGGATAAAAGAGGAAATTGAAAAAAGGAGAGGGAAGGTGATGCAGGGAGATGAGGAGACAAATAAGAGGGGAGGGGATGGGGGTGAGGAATCAGAAGAAGAGGGGAAGGGGAGGGGAGACTAGAGAAGAGGAAAAAAAAAGAGGAGAAGATCGGCAAGCAGACAGGACAGAGGTGGAGAGGACATAGAAGGGGCAGACGTGGAGAGGGGTGGGAAGGGAGAGCAGAGGACAGAAAATGAGGAGAGGGGAGTGGAGAGGAGGAGACAGAATAGGAGGACACCGTGGGGGTGAGTGGGGGAGAGAGAAAATAACAGAAATGAAGAAGAGAGGAAAGGTGTGGGAAGAGGAGTGCAGGAAAAGTAGGAGAAGGGAGAGGGGAAGAATTGTGACTACAATGTATGAAACTCTGGGCCAGATTCACAAAAGGGATACGATGGCGTATCTCCTGATACGCCGTTGTATCTCTGTTTCTATGCGACTGATTCATAGAATCAGTTACGCATAGATATCCATAAGATCCGACAGGTGTATTGTTTTACACTGTCGTATCTTAGGATGCAATACCGCGGCCGCCGCTGGGTGGAGTTCGCGTCGTAAACCAGCGTCGGGTATGCAAATTAGGAGTTACGGCGATCCACGATGGATTTTCGCGTTCGCTACGTCGCCGCTAGTCTAGTTTCCCGTCGCAAAGTTAGTCGTCGTTTTGGTTGCCCTAACTTTAGTCAGCAAACGTATTGCTGTCTAAAGTATGGCCGTCGTTCCTGCGTCGAAATTTAAAAATGAACGTCGTTTGCGTAAGCCGTCCGGGAATACGGAATTACGCTACGCGCGTTGCCGTTCGAAAAAAATGACGTCACGGCGCGCAAAGCACGACGGGAATTGCGCAACTGAGCATGCGCAGTAGGTCCGGCGCGGGAGCGCGCCTAATTTAAATGGCACACGCCCATTTGAATCGGCCCGCCTTGCGCCGGAGGCAGCTGGCGTAGTTTTCATCGCAAGTGCTCTGTGAATCAGGCACTTGCGATGAAAACTTGCGGCGGTGTAACGTATCTATGATACGTTACGCCGCCACTCACCTACGTGAATCTGGCCCTAAGTGACTAGAATCTGAGCTAGAGGTGAATAAACCAGTAAAAGTTATTTTTAAATAACATTTTAGGAACATAAAATCCAATACTTATCCTAATGCCGCATACACACGATCGGAAATTCTGACAAGAAAAGTCCAATGTGAGCTTTTGGTTGGAAGTTCCGACCGTGTGTAGGCTCCATCGCACCTTCACTGTCGGAATTTTCACCAACAAAAGATTGAAAGCAGGTTCTCTATTTTTCCGATAGAAAAAATTCCTATCGGAAAACCTGCTCGTCAGTATGCAATTCCAACACGCAAAAAAACATGCATGCTCAGAATCAAGCAGAAGAGCCGAACTGCCTATTGAACTTCATTGATCTCGGATCGTCGTATGTGTTGTACGTCACCGCGTTCTTGGCGGTCTGAATTTCCGACATGATTTGTGTGACTGTATATGCAACACAAGTTTGAGCCAACATTCCATCAGAAAAAAATCCACGGTTTTCTTGTCGGAATTTCCGATCGTGTGTACGCGGCATTACAGTTTTTTATCGTGGTTTAAACCTCCTGACATCCCATTCAGCATGTGATTTATACATTTCATGTAGGACTCTTCTGTCTATTTCGGAGAACTCTGTCAGTGCCGAATCTTGAAAATACTCCACTACTTGTCAGTTGTACCATGCAGCATTTCCTTGAAACTGTATTTCTCTTTCATTTAGCATTACTATAGCATGTACCGTCTTGCCTCCCTCAGAGAGGAATTAATGTCAGCTTCCTTGTTTTCCTCTGAGCGACAAGTCCGCCCCCACACTAGTGCTTGGCATCAGGTAGGCAAGTACAGAACAGAAAAACATATCAAAGCCATAAAAGCAGGGATGCAAAAGTTCCTTAGCATAAACAGGGTTTTTATTTTGGGTGAATGTCTGACGAACAATTCATCATAAGATTACCGTGGCTCAACTTGCATTATACCCTTTCATTGCACCAGGTCCCCCATCATCCACAATAATCCTTTGATCTACCCTCTTAATGTGTCAGTGGCCCCAGAGATGACATAGACCTACAGGTATAATGGCAGCTGCTCTACTGCTCCAGCCAACCTTTATAGCATCAGATAGAAGTCCTGTAGACGTTGCTTACTTTTATACAATTTCAGAGATACAGTATGTGAGTTAAAGAGTATCTAAATCCAAGAACAAACATTTCTTATATCACAGCTTACTGGTCCTTAGATGTGGTGGCTGCATTGGTTTTCTTTTTGTAGAATCTTTACTTTACATTAACCTGGGGGTTCTGCCCCCACCCACTCACTGTACTTTATCTTTGGGGGAGCAGTGTAGACACACTGGGACAGGAAGTGTGTTATGACTATAGAACATTATTTTTTTCCCCAAAAAATCAATAACCTATTAAAAGATTAATTAACAAAATCAGCTTTTGCTGCAATATTCACCTCCAATCAAGAGTCCCTTACTAGATGTTCTCAGTCTGCATCAGCCAGCATCATTCTCAGCCAGCACCATTCAATCAACCTCTGGGCCCAGGTTATCCTGTAATCTGACTGCAGCCTGATGATTGGACAGCAAAAGCCGAAGCAGCGCAGAGATGCGTACAGTGATGAATTCCTGCTGCACAGAGACTGCTGGTTCACAATCAAGTATGTATACTGCTTTGATTTAGGAAATGTATTTAATGGTTTAAATATAAAAGGTGGGAGTCGGATTGTTTCCGGAAACAGATGACGATATCTAACAATTCCATTGTGTGATAAGAATAAAAGAGAGGAACAACTGAGAGAGGCAGTAGCTCTCCCAAAGTGAGGGATTTTGAAGTGAGAGACGTCAATGCTGTTTAAAGGTAGGCACACTAGACACAAAGGGCCAGATTCTCGTAGATCCGGCGTATCTCTGCGGCGGCATAACGTATGTCATTTATGTTACGCCGCCGCAAGTTTTACAGGCAAGTGCTTTATTCACAAAGCACTTGCCTGTAAAGTTGCGGCGGCATAGCGTAAATCATCCGGCGCAAGCCCGCCTAATTCAAATTAGCCAGGTAGGGGGCGTGGAGCATTTAAATTAAGCACGTTCCCGTGCCGAACGTACTGCGCATGCGCCGTCCGGAAAATATCCCAGGGTGCATTGCTCCAAATGATGTCGCAAGGACGTCATTGGTTTCGACGTGAACGTAAATGGCATCCAGCCCCATTCACGGACGACATTCGCAAACGACGTAAATTTTTAAATTTCGACGCCGGAACGACGGCCATACTTAACATTGGTTGCCCCTCATATAGCAGGGGCAACTTTACTCCACGCAAACCTAACGTAAACGTTGTAACTTCACTGTGTCGACCGCCCGTACGTTCGGGAATTTGCGTATCTAGCTCATTTGCATACTGGACGGGGAAAACGACGGAGGCGACACCTAGCGGCGAAAAAAAAAAATGCATTTAAGATCCGACAGCGTAAGAGCCTTACGCCTGTCGAATCTAATGGATATCTATGCGTAACTGATTCTAAGAATCAGTCGCATAGGTACGACGGCCCAGATTAGGACTTACGACGGCGTACATGGCGTTGCACCGTCGTAAGCCCTTTGAGAATCTGGGCCAGTTTGTTCAAAAAATTTATCAAAATGTTATAATACTCATTTAAAAGCAAATATACAAATATTAGCATGGACCACAATAGTTACAAAAGCAAGATAAATAGCAGTATACAGCTGGCCAACAAGTTTCGCACAGTGGTGCTTCGTCAGGGCCTTGCATTTAATGGTGTAATAATGTGTACAGAGCTTGCTTAATTTGGGTCTTTTATATCTGCCTGGAGTTCAACTTTAAAAAATACCAAATAAGAAAAATTTCAAAGATTGTGTTAACATACATTTTAAAGTTTAGTATAGATGGAGGGGGTTGAGTCTGAACCAGGCTTTTTATCCTTAGTTTATAGATTTGTAACTTAACAAATGACTCTAATGCCCCGTACACATGACCGGTTTTCCCGTCTGAAAAAAACAGTGGTTTTCCAGACGGAATTCCTCTCAAGCCTGCCTTGCATACACATGGTCACACAAAAGTCCGGTGAACTTTTGACTGCCAAGAACGTGGTGACGTAAAAGACTATCACGAGCTGACAAAATTAAGTTCTATGCTTCCGAGCATGTGTCAAATTGTTTCCGAGCAGGTGTGTTTTTTCCTAGTTGGAAAAGCATACAGGTGAACGGTTTTCCCGGTAGGATTTTTTCCTGATTGGGAAAAAAGGGATCCTGCTTTCTTTTTTTTTCCGGCAGTTTTCCTGTGGGGAAAAAGTCAGATGGAGCATACACACGGTCGGGATTCCCGGCAAAAAACTCTCATCGCGGTTTTTCCGGCGGGAAAACCAGTCGTGTGTACGGGGCATAACTCTGAGGCCTCGTACACACGACCGAACATGTCTGCTGAAACTGGTCCGCGGACATGTTAGGTCATGTGTACGGCCGACCGGACAATTTTCCGGAGGATCGGACAGGTTTCCAGCGGACAAATGTTTCTTAGCATGCTAAGAAACATGTCCGTCGGACATGTTCAGTCGTCTGTACGACTCAACGGACATGTCCGCTCAGCCGAAAGCCCTCGCATGCGTCAAAGTGATTCGACGCATGCGTGGAAGCATTGACCTTCCAGGGTCGCGCACGTCGCCGCGTCATCATGGCGGCGACGGCGCGGCCACATCACCGCGTTTTCTGTCCGCGGGAAATTTGGTCTGATGATGTTTACAGCCATCAGACCAAAATCTGGCAGCGGACATGTCCGATGAAAACGATCCGCGGACCGTTTTCATCGGACATGTCCGGTTGTGTGTACAAGGCCTTAGAAGTAATCAGTAAATATTAAATATTACATAATAAGACCTAGAGGATTCAGTACAGTTTGAATACAGGACCAGTGCTGTCCACGGTACTTAATGCAGCTACAGCTGTCCATGCTGATGAATGCAGGTCTGCTGCTGTCCGTGATGAAGAATACAGGTTTGCTGCTGTCTGTGGTGCTGAATACAGGTCTACTACCATCCAAGATGCTGAATACTAGTCTCGTGAATGCTATGTTGAAAAACTCAAGAACATCATAATTGTAAAGCTACAAGTTGTAGCATGTCATAATGGCATATAAAGGCAATGAGTTGCACAACTGAACAATCCTATTAACTGCAGGTCAAAAGCTTGTCACTCTATGTGGTGGAGCAAAAAATAAGTATATTTGCCAAATGCATTCAGCGCTTTAAGAGCGGTTCCATCCTAAGAAGGTTAATGTGCATCGAAATCCAAGAACAAAACAATAATTGATATTGCAGCTTAGCAGTTCTCAGATGTGGTGGCTGCATTCATTTTTTTTTTTCAGCATTTTTTCATTTACTTAAACTTGATGATTAATATATGTAAATATACAAGTAACAACTATTAAATGCAATGGGCCAGATTCACAGAAGAAATACGCCGGAGTATCTACTGATACTCCGGCGTATTTTCAAATTTGCCGCGTCGTATCTTAATTTGTGATTCACAAACAAGATACGACGGCATTTGACTAAGATCCAAAAGTCTTACGGCTTCGTACGCCTTCGGATCTTAGGCTGCAATACTTGGCCGCCGCTGGGTGGAGTTTGCGTCGTTTTCCAGCGTCAGGTATGCAAATTAGCTTTTACGGCGATCCACGAAGGTACTCTCGTGCGCTACGTCGTCGTAAGTCGTTTTTTCCCATCGCAAAGTTAAGGCTGCTTTTTCATGCCTTAACTTTAGACCAGCCATGTTAAAGTATGGCCGTCGTTCCCGCGTCAAATTTTAATTGTTTTTTCGGCGTAAGTACGTTACGCACGTCACCATTCACAAACATGTCAGGGCGCCGTAATTTCGCACAAAGCACGGCGGGAAATTTTCAAACGGAGCATGCGCAGAACGTTTCGGCGCGGGAGCGCGCCTAATTGAAATGGTACACGCCCCATTTGAATTAGGCGGGCTTGCGCCGGACCTCTTTACGATACACCGCCGTAAGTTTACACGCAAGTGCTTGATGAATCAGGCACTTGCGCTGAAAACTTGCGGCGGTGTAACGTAAAGACGATACGTTACGCCGCCGCAGTTTTTGCTTAATCTGGCCCAATGCTTTTAATAGTTGTTACTTGTATATTCACATATCCTAATGTTCTTTTCACTGTCTAATTCTCCTATACTCCTGAAGAAGTAGGGAACTCGTGAAGCATGTTGAGAGTTTGATTTTTTAATGCTCATATGGTGATTTTAGATATTTATCATTCTCAGTGGGACCCCAACAGAGGTAGTATAACCACTTAGAATGAAACTAGAATGCAATGCCAATTGTTTTTAAAAAAAAATGTATGTTAATTGTATGTAAAATAAACTGGTTTACTGATTTTTAACAATGGTGTTGTAATGTCTTGTGATGGTACTGGGGAAATCCTACTTGCCCCACACCTTTTCTTCTACACTTTTAATATGGTGTTGAATACTCCCCTGACATTTTATAGCCCTTTATGTCACACACAATTGTATTGATCTACAAAGCTTCAGGATTGGAAAGACTTTAGTATTTTAAAATTGAGGGATCTCAGTCCATTGATGATGAGTGGAGTACTAACTTATGGAGCATAGTATACTTTCCATACAGTTTGTTCTATACCATTTTGCTTTTAGAATGCAGGCATACATGGAGAAGGTTGAGTCTGAACCAGGCTTTTTAACCTTAGGGCCAGATCCACGTAGCGGATCGTAATTTAAGGCAGGCGTAGCATATGGTATTAACAATACGCAGCCGCAACTTTGAGTGGCAAGTGCTGTATTCCCAAAGCACTTGCCTCTAAAGTTACGGTGGCTTAGCGTAAATCTGCCGGCGTAAGGGCGCGCAATTCAAATGGATGAGATGGGGGCGTGTTTTATGTTAATACGTCTTGACCCGACGTAAATGACGTTTTTTTTAACGGCGCATGCGCCGTCCGTGGGGGTATCCGAGTACGCATGCTCCAAATTAACTCGCAACACGCCAATGCTTTCGACGTGAACGTAATTCTACCCAAAGCCCTATTCGCGAACGACTTACGCAAACGGCGTAAAATGTTCAAAATTCGACGTGGGAACGGCGTCCATACTTAACATTGAGTACACCTCATATAGCAGGGGTAACTATACGCCGAAAAAAAGCCTTACGGAAACGAGGTAAAAAATTGCACCGTCCGGACGTACGTTCGTGGATCGCCGTATCTATCTAATTTGCATACTCGATGCGGAAATCGACGGAAACGCCACCTAGCGGCCAGCGTAAATATGCACCTTAGATCCGACGGCGTACTAAGACGTACGCCAGTCGGATCTAGCCCAGCTTCAGGCGTATCTTGTTTTGTGGATACAAAACAAAGATACGCCGGAGCAAACTAGAAGTTACGCGGCGTATCAATAGATACGCCAGCGTAACTTCTTTGTGGATCTGGCCCTTAGTTTATAGACTTGTATCCATCACCATGGCCAGCCGTAGACATGCATTCAGCACCATGGACAGCAGCAGACCTGTATTTAGCACCATTGACAGGAGTAGACCCATGTTCAGCACCTTGGACAGCTGTAGACCTGTGTTCAGTACTGTGAACAGCAGCAGACCTGTATTCAGCACCATGGACAGCTGCAGACCCATGTTCAGCACCTTGGACAGCAGAATACCCGTGTTCAGCACCTAGGACAGCAGAAGACCCATGTTCAGCACCTTGGACAGCTGCAGACCTGTGTTCAGCGCCACGAACAGCAGTAAACCTGTATTCAGCACCTAGGACAGCAGAAGACTCTTGTTCATCAGGGTGGACAGTAGCTCTAAATCAGGGGTCTCAAAGTGGCAGATCTCCAGCTGTTGCAAAACTACAAGTCCCTTCATGCCTCTGCCTGTGGGATTCATGCTGTTAACTGTCAGCCTCGCAATGCCTCATGGGACTTGTAGTTTCGCAACAGGTGGAGGGCCACCACTTTGAGACCCCTGCTCTAAATGATTTACAATACAGTACACAATTCCTCCCACTACTTCTTATTCAGGCATTCGGCCTTTCTCTTATGAATTACATTTCTTAAGACTCATATATATCCTCCATGACATGTCTTTAAGATAGGATGTTCCTGGAGTATGGTCCCGAGTAATTGTATGAGACACACCGTGTAGCATGTGTCATTAATAAGACAGCCACTATTATCTCTGCATCAGAGTACGCAATTTGCTGGGAATGAGAGGCTCCCACAGTGAAAATCACTACAAGGCAAGGACATTTGTGCTTGATTGCTGCAGTAAGTACAGGAACATTTAAAGAGAGCAACAGGTTACATAAAAAAAAATCTGCACAGAACTACAGAACACAAACACTCACGACCCCTTTGATTTAAAATTAAGAATATTAAAATGAAAATTTTTGGAAAGTGGTTTGTGCTAGCAACATATGCTGCAATGGTTATCCCCACCCCCCCCCCTCCCCCAAGTCAAGTAAATAAAGTAAGGCAAATGGGTGCTTTCTGTGTCTACATCCCATCATCATAGCTCCCAACTGTCCCTGATTTCGAGGGACTGTTCCTGATTCGGAGCAATGTCCCTCTGTCCCTCATTCTCCTCATTTGTCCCTCATTTTAGTCTGATCAATATAGTTTTATATAAAATGCACTTTTTATCTATCAAAAAGTGTTTTCCAGCCCTAAAACTTTTGATCCAATTTCTAAATTGCTGCATTTGTAAATTCCAAAAGCCAATATAAAGGAATAGTGGTGATTAAAAAAAAGCACGTGTGGGTTTAACCAATCTTGTTTTTTGTACAATTCTCCTTTTAAGGGGCGTGACAAGGGGTGTGTCCTATGCCTTCCAAACTTTTGCTGACAGGTGTCCCTCATTCCCATCTCAAAAATTTGGGAGGTATGCATCATGTCTAGCCATTCAAATGCCTAATGCCGCGTACACACGATCGGTTTCTCTGATGAAAACGGTCCATCAGACCGATCGTGTGTGGGCCCCATTGTTTTTTTATCCATCAGTTAAAAAACGATCGTCTGTGGGCACGTCCATCGGTTAAAAATCCATGCATGCTCAGAATCAAGTCGATGCATGCTTGGAAGCATTGAACTTCATTTTTTTCAGCACGTCGTTGTGTTTTACGTCACCGCGTTCTGACACAATCGTTTTTTTAACCGATGGTGTGTAGGCACGACTGACCATCAGTCAGCTTCATCGGATAACTGTTGAAAAAATCCATCAGTCCGTTTTCATCGGATGGACCGATCGTGTGTACGTGGCATTAAAGTTTCCAAGTCATTGACTCACAAAAACGATGTGGATCATGAGTTCTGACTGCAGTCTGATTTTACTTGCTGCATACTTGGCCAGCAACTCAAAGAACTAATGATGGAGATAACCAAACAATTACTACAAAAAGATGCCTACTATAATGTGCAAACTTTTCTAAACTGGAAAGTAATTGTACTGAAAAAAAAAGAAATAGGGGTGTGCATGCCCACACATTAATGGGCAATAATAAAGAAAAAAATCAACCTTCGTTGATTATTAAATGCTGTATAAGAAAAAGAAAAAGCAAATGAGTGTACATTTGTATACTTATATGATGGAAAGCATATTGATTCTGTAGGAGAGTAAAAGGTGGAAGGATATGCCAATAGTAATCTGCTAATATTTTTTAGTCTATTCCTATAATATAGGAGTATCAGATAGATGGTCATTATCTACAAGGAGACCTCCCCCTCTTAAACAATTTGATTGGTCAATTACAGTGGTATGGTGTCATGCATCCAAGCCACTCGTTGGTCTCAGTAAAAAAAAAGGTAATTTTCATATCTCCAGCACAACCTACTATGCAATTTGACTAAACTGTTACCATTGTATGATGTCTTGCATCCAAGCCACTCATTGGTCTCAGTAAAAAAAATCTCTCATAACGACATTGTAAACTGATTTTTCACTACCCTAGTAAACCATGTGACACCCCAAAGTAAAGGTGAAAAAATAGGTGCAAAAATAACTTAAATCTACATGTTTCGCTCAGCAAATCTGCTTCATCACGAGTACCAAATAGTGCACTAGATAACCAGACAACTAACATTTTCAGGCCAGCAATACAATTTTGTTCTGAAAACCAATTACATGGTTTTCTCCTCTTTACCCATGTCAACACACCCCAGTACTATTTTTAAGGTATCTTTGGTGGTCTAGTAACATCAGAGGTCCTCTTGGATGTCTGTTGCAGACAGCAGCTATCTGTAAGCATGCTCCTGTGAGTTCCGGGCAGGGGATGGAGTCATCACACCCTGAACATACAGGAAAGGGTTAAATGATGCTAGCCATCATTCTACTAGAAAAGTGACTAGTTCTAGACAACCCATTGAGTCTGTGAATGACAGCACCAGAGATTGGATGATGCTTTGACACCCTGTACATACAGGAAGTTGGTTCAATTATGCTGGACATCATTCAACCCAGAAAATAGGTAGCTTTTGTTGGATGACTCCTTAACTTGCAAGAGACAGTGCTAGAAACCATGATGTGCAGCCATCTTAAAAATTCTGGTAACCAGTAAACCAGCCACTCGGAACAGTAGCCATTTTGGAATAGGTAATTATGTCATTTTGATCTTAACTTGTGTTCATTTGTGTTCTCTAAAATATTGAAGTATTGAATATTCTGCAATTGATATTTATTTTCACAAATCAATAACCGCCTTATAGATTTTTCTCTAAAGATACAATTTTTCATTATATTTTTCTTTTTGCATAGTTCCCAATTTTATTGACAAAACAAACGTCCAATTTATTCACATTGTTAACCACTAATGCCACGTACACGCGATCAGGCTTTTGCCCGGCCAAATCACTTCGGAATTCCTACGAAATTCCATCCGAAGAATCTAAAGTCCGATGGAATTCATCGTAATTTACGATGGAAAAATTCAGATTGGAAAATCCGATGGAAAGTCCATCAGACCTTTTCCATCTAAATTCTGATTGTGTGTACAGGGCATTACTTACCTGCAGTACAGTAACGGTTGGACATGTGAAATACAGACGTTCTGTTTAAATTGTCATTCTCACAAGGTTATTGATTCTACCGAGAAGTTATCATGGTGATATTAAGTCAAAAGTTACTCCCCCCCCTTTTTGCATGTGTTTCTATGGATTTTCAAGACGTTCATGTAACGCAATCGGTATTTTAATTTCATGTAAATATTATTTTTTTGTCAACCAATAAATGGAACTATATTGTATGATCACAGGTCTCTGTGAATAAGTTTTATATTGTAAACTGTGGCATATAGATTGATTTTGTATCTCAAAGATATCCTTGTTAACAATTACTTAATAATGAATACTGTGCGTGAAAACTGTCCTTAAAAAGTACAACAGTACTATATATGTCACTTATCTGCACTATGTATGTCACTTATCTGCACTATGTATGTCACTTATCTGCACTATGTATGCCACTTATCGGCACTATGTATGCCACTTATTTGCACTGTGTATGCCACTTATCGGCACTATGTATGCCACTTATCTGCGCTATGTATGCCACATATCGGCACTATGTATGCCACTTATTGGCACTATGTATGCCAATTATTGGCACTATGTATGCCACTTATCGGCACTATGTATGCCATTTATCGGCACTATGTATGTCACTTATCGGCACTATGTATGCCACTTATCTGCACTATGTATGCCACTTATCGGCACTATGTATGCCACTTATCGGCACTATGTATGTCACTTATAGGCACCATGTATGCCACTTATCGGAACTATGTATGCCACTTATCGGCACTATGTGTGCCACTTATCGGCACTATGTATGTCACTTATCTGCACTGTTATGAGTGGCGAAGAAATAATACTTTATATATTTACTGGCAGAGATGTGAGACTCAGCACTATGTATGGGACACACACAGCCTGGCTTGGGAGCACATCCACATAGGTGCCCTCTTGGCACTTGCTAAGGGGATACTAGTAAGAAGAAGAAGAAGCGGAGAATGCTGATGGGGGAATCTAAAAGAGGAGGAAAGGCACTGTTCTGTGCAATATCATTGCAAAATTCAAGTAAAAATAACATTTGTTTTTCCATTTTAAGGTAAAAATAAAAAATAAACTATCCTTCAGTGTCACTGAAGATCCTGCCAAATGTTTAGTTTATGATTACACTTTTATACACTGTATTTTTGCCTAGGTGTTTATTTCATTTTTACATTGTAACATCAGAGGTGGGTGTCATAGGGTTCACATTGGTTAGCTTTATGTATATAATTGTCTTCTTGCACTTTGGATATGGTCACTGACTACATTGAGAACCGTGCCCTACATGACCACAATACATTGTTTTTTTCCCCAAAAAACATAGGCCGGAAACGGTTCTAACGACTGCTGAAAAATTACTGGTAGCCACAAAAAGGCAAATCTACCATTTTGTTTTTGCAAAACAGCAACGAAAATACAGAACTCACATGAACTATGGTGCGAATCTTAGGTCATCCACTTTAACCATCACCTTGGCGGGTGCACACATCTCCAGGATCCATCACCCCCAAATAGGTCAACGTGATGTGCACATGATGCTGCACAACACTATTTTCGAAAAGCTTAAAACTGTGGTTTAGGTATGACAATTTTTACATAGTTACAATGCACAGGCTAGATAAGGGCTCTATTAAGAGAACACTTTGCATTTTCTTAATGAATTTAATGCATTTTTTGATTGGGCTGGCAGAGAGGCAAGGTGGTCATGTCATGTCAAACAGAGAGCATTTCACAATTACTGAGAATATGTAATGTTTTCTCTAAAGGAGGTCTGTGCTGATCAGGTGACCTCCAATGTTCACTAAGCAGAAGTGCGGCTTATTATGGGATCAAAGCTACTGGAGGTCACTGCAGTAGCGGTGCCTACTACAGTGATTTCCAGCTTCCATGGGGATCCCAAAGGTATGGTACATACTGTGGCAGTGCGTTGTCTAAATCGAGATTTTAACCCTGGATTCTCAACTAAGCAGGTTGAGGGGCTCCAGGGGGTGGGTGTAATACAAAGCAAACTGTTTTTTCAGTTTCCTTATTGTATCAAAAAGTCTTTTTTGGGACCCGAAGCCTGGATACTTCTTAGAGATCCGGGTGGGATGTAATATCCAATCCTAGGTCCAGGTTTTGTGAACATACTGATTGCACAGGTGTGTGCAGTGCTTTTTGTAGAGAACCTGCTTTTTTTTTCCTCTTAGCTTTTCTCGTCGTCGTTTTTCACGTCATGAAAAACGATTGTGTGTACACTTTAATGAGGGGGGAAAAAACGTGCATGCTGTAAGATTGGGGTGATCAGACTCCAGCAGTTGGTGCATTTTCCAGTGAGTACGCCAGTCCAGAACTGAGTTTAAGGGCCTGGTAGCCCACTTTTATTTAAAAGCACAAAAGTTCACAAATACAACAGTATTTCTGCATCTTGCATAACCAAGTTTATCCTCCTGGCTTTCATACTTGCCATCCGGCTTTTTCAGGCCTTTAGCCTAGGCCTAAGTTCTGTTCCTCAGAACAAACAGTTTCCAAGGGATAAGCTCAAACCTAGCTTTCTCCTGATAAGCACCTTGCTGCTCAATCATCAAACGACATCTGCCTCCTGCAGACATGCATGCTCTAGCTGCACCCATGCAGCGTCTCTGACTCCTCTCAGAGGGATTGGGAATTCACCTAATTCCCAGGAACAGACTTCCTGTCTGTTGGGTGGGGCTTTGAGCCATGTCAGGTCAGAACTAAAAAGCCCAAGACACAGCTGTGCAATTAATGTGTCTTTCTCTCCAAAATCTGGCATTAACCAGCAATCTTTCACATAGTCCCACCATCACAATGCTCAGAAGCAAGTTATGAGACGGGGAAATCAGCATAAGCAGCCCAAAGGGTGGCGCCATTCGAATGGAACTACCGCTTTATAGTGCCGTTGTACGTGTTGTACATCACCGCACTTTGCTCAAGCATTTTTTTTCACAATCGTGTGTATGCAAGGCAGGCTTGAGAGGAATCATGTCGGGGAAAACATTGTTTTTTTCCATGACATGAATAATGGTCGTGTGTACGCGGCATAAGGCTCAAAGTACTGAGTGGTATTGCGTAATGGTCTGTGGGAGGAGAGTAATGCCACGTACACACGATCATTTTTCGTCATGTAAAAAACAACGTTTTAAAAAAATGTCATTTAAAATGATCGTGTGTGGGCTTCACATAGTTTTTCAGGTTCTGAAAAATGACAAAAAAAAATTCGAACATTTTTTTAACGACGATTTAAACAATGTCGTTTTTCGGGTTGTAAAAAATAATCGTGTGTGCGCTAAAACGAAGTAAAAAACCTGCGCATGCTCAGAAGCAAGTTATAAGATGGGAGCGCTTGTTCTGGTAAAACTACCGTTCGTAATGGAGTAAGCACATTCATCACCCTGTAACAGACAGAAAAGCGCAAATCGTCTTTTACTACCACAAAATCAGCTAAAGCAGCCCAAAGGGTGGCGTCATCCAAATGGAACTTCCCCTTTATAGTGCCGTTGTACGTCACCACGTTGTACGTCACCACGCTTTGCTAGAGCATTTTTTTTTAGCGATCGTGTGTGGGCAACGTCGTTTTAATGATGAAGTTGGAAAAAAGGTCGTTTTTTCTAGAGGCTAAAAAACGTTGTTTTTTACATGCCGAAAAATTATTGTGTGTGTATAAGGCCTAGGAGGCTGAAGGTTTGTTCTTTGGATGGAGAATAAATGCTGAATACCGCTGCCAGGGAAACTTATGGTTTTTTTCCGAACTTTCTTTTTAATAAAATTGGGCAAGAAAAACCCTAAAAAGAAGAAGAAAGTGAGTGGCAGATTCCTCAAAGCGCTACCATTTTGATGCTAGTTCCCACAAAACGTACATTTGTCCAAGTTGCAAAAATTGCCATACCTGTACATCAGCTTTAAAACCAACTTTTTTTTATACAGTATGATCCTCAACAATTAAGCCACATTAGGCAATGCAATGTGTCAGAGGTTATATTAAGCTTATGATCTACCAGAACACCCAGATCCTTCTCCACCATTGATTCCCCCAGTTGTACTCATCGTTGTATGTATGTTGTGGGTGGAGTGTTCTTTTTTCCCTACTGGATCAATAAAGTTTGTTTTAAGTTATTTAGAAATAATGGTGTGCTTCTTCATGTGTACACTGCACTGGAAATGTAGGACAGGAAACTTAAAAGTCACATCGAAAATTGCTGTAAGGTAAACACTGTGATAATAACTCAAAATGTGCACTCGCTCAAACAGATAGCAGTTTTCCATTCAAAAGGAAATACAAACACAGGGAGACGCAAGGAGAGCAAAACCATAGCACATAGAGTGGGCCATAATTTTTCTGGTCGGTGACACTATCTACGGAGGTAATGCCCCATAAAAATAAGCAGAATGAGAACATGTTTTGGAAAAGACTACAGCAGTATGGCTGGATGAGCAGGAATACTTTAGCGGGCATTATCTTGTCAAAATAGCACCATAACATCTCTCCATTCCACACATGATAATGGCTTTGTAATTCAATTATAGCTCGTATTTGTATTGAGGGATTTATCTCCTGAAAATATCTGCGTCGGCGCTGGAGCGGCCGTCATACATCCTGAGCGCCGAATGAGATTATTCCGCCAAAGGTTCCAGTTTAAAGCGGCACTTTTTCTGTCATAATGTATATGTACCTCCTCAGGGTAATCGAACCTTTCCGTGCAGATACAAGGCGCTGACAGAACATTTCTAAGTGAGCTCAGCTCGGGGAATTCGGCTTTTAATTCAAAGCATTCCTGCACTTGGAAAAAAAAAAGTTTTTAAACTTCTGCTTTTCCAACTTGAAAAAGAAAAAAAAAGTGCTTGCTCTGTAAAATAGGCACGGAGCTTTCTACAGCAGTTTAAAACACATCTCTGAAAGCTTCAACTTTGAGTTCAAATGACTCAAGCCAAAAGAGTAATCTTTGTTTGCCATAGAGAGTCATAGTTCATCAACCAATGACCTACTGTGTGATCATGAGCTGTGGATAGTTATATATTTTATATATATATATATATATATATATATATATATATATATATATATATATATATATATATATATATATATTACACATACATACATACAGTATCTCACAAAAAGTGAGTATACCCCTTACATTTTTATAAATATTTTATTATATCTTTTCATGTGACCACACTGAAGAAATGACACTTTGCTACAATGTAAAGTAGTGAGTGTACAGCTTGTATAACAGTGTAAATTTGCTGTCCCCTAAAAATAACTCAACACACAGCCAATAATGTCTAAACCGCTGCCAACAAAAGTGAGTACACCCCTAAGTGAAAATGTCCAAATTGGGCCCAAAGTGTCAATATTGTGTGGCCGCCTTTATTTTCCAGCGCTGCCTTAACCCTCTTGGGCATGGAGTTCACCAGAGCTTCACAGGTTGCCAATGGAGTCCTCTATCACTGCTCCATGATGACATCATGGTGGGTGTTAGATACCTTGCGCTCCCCCACCTTACGTTTGAGGATGGCACACAGATGCTCAATAGGGTTTAGGTCTGGAGACATGCTTGGCTAGTCTTGGAGGTGTGTTTGGGGTTGTTATGTTGGAATACTGCCCTGAGGCCCAGTCTCCGAAGGGAGGGGATCATGCTCTGCTTCAGTATGTCACAGTACATGTTGGCATTCATGGTTCCCTCAATGAACTGTAGCTCCCCAGTGCCCGCAGCACTCATGCAGCCCCTGACCATGACACTCTCACCACCATGCTTGAAGACACACTTGTCTTTGTAATCCTCACCTGGTTGCCGCCACACACACTTGACACCATCTGAACCAAATACATTTATCTTGGTCTCATCAGACCACAGGACATGGTTCCAGTAATCCATGTCCTTACTCTGCTTGTCTTCAGCAAACTGTTTGGGGGCTTTCTTGTGCATCATCTTTAGAAGAAGCTTCCTTCTGGGATGACAGCCATGCAGACCAATGTGATTGAGTGTGCGGCATATGGTCTGAGCACTGACAGGCTGACCCCCCCCACCCCTTCAACCTCTGCAGCAATGCTGGCAGCACTCATAAGTCTATTTCCCAGGGAAAACCTCTGGATATGACGCTGAGCAGTGCACTAAACCTCTGTGGTCAACCATGGCGAGGCCTGTTCTGAGTGGAACCTGTCCTGTTAAACCACTGTATGGTCTTGGCCACTGTGCTGCAGCTCGGTTTCAGGGTCTTGACAATCTTCTTATAGCCTAGGCCATCTTTATGTGGAGCAACAATTATTTTTTACAGATCCTCAGAGAGTTCTTTGCCATGAGGTACCATGTTGAACTTCCAGTGACCAGTATGAGAGAGTGAGAGTGATAACACCATATTTAACAGACCTGCTCCCCATTCATACCTGAGACCTTGTAACACTAACGAGTCTCATGACAACGGGGAGAGAAAATGGCTAACTGGGCAAAATTTACTCACTTTTGTTGCTGGCAGTTTAGACATTAATGGCTGTGTGTTGAGTTATTTTGGGAGGTCAGCAAATTTACACTGTTATGCAAGCCGTACACTCACTACATTACATTGTAGCAAAGTGTCATTTCTTCAGTGTTGTAAAGATATAATAAAACGTTTACAAAAATGTGAGGGGTGTACTCACTCTTTTGAGATAATGTAGTTATAGATATAGTGAACTTGAGTTATTCACTTTAAGGTCATCACAGAGTTCAAAGGTGCACTCTTTACTAGTATAAAAAATGTGCAGCGCTATAAATAATAAAGTGCATACAAATATAACATGTATGTACTGTATGTCCTAGCTCCTCCCTACACATTTCATCATAGAGGACTCCAAACTTTCTATACAAAGGGCCGGTTTGCTGTTCTTCAGACTTTAGGGTGGTTGGAGTGGCCAGTGGAAGTGGAAAATGCCCAGTGGGAGCAAACAAATTACATAAGGCCATGACTGGCAATAGCACTTATTTGATGATAAAAACTCCACCTCGAAAATTCAAAACATCTCCAATTCACAACTCGAGCTCTCATATTATTAGCCACCATAACCGCTTTTTTTAGATCTTCACAGAGCACCAATACATTTAAACAAGGTCTGACAATCCCAGTCCTCTTCAGTTACAGGTGATTGTGACGGTATTACAATGATATCCCCGTCAACGTTCCCTTCTTCCCATAACGAAAATCACCCCAATATTCCATGAGGAGGAATATCCCTGGAGTCGCCCAGAAAGCCACACATGCCAAGCTTACTGCTGGACCAACACAGACTTTAATGGTTTTCTTCTCAGCTTTTTATACAGTCCAAGACATTCAAGCAACAATGAAATCTCCACCCACCCCTAATCACACACTAAGGCTAATTACTAAAACATTCTAGACAGGTCGGCACCGACAGACAATTATCATGTCTAATCACTGCACATTCCTTAAACAACAAACCACCTTCACACACTTGAGTTTCCTAAGCAGACGTTTCGTCTGCTTCCAGTTTGACACCTATTAACACCTCTGAGAATCACTAGGTTTTTAGACAGGGTTATCACACAATTAAAGGCCTTTCAAAAGCTAGCCTTATTTAACATATGAACAGTGTTCACAGAGAGAGATGAATCACACATGAAACACCTGTTACCTCTAACCCACAGCATTAAGTTAGCAGGGAGAGCATTAGACTGAAGCACATAGGCAAAAAGTCCTTCACAATGGCCCCCCCCTTTTCTCCCTGCTCCGGCAAACCCGGTTGGACCTTCCCTGGTCCAGTAGGGTTGACGGGTTCAGAGCTTTCAGTCCGAGGTTAACTCCGTTTGGCGTAACTGACCTCCCTTGGCAACTGCTTCCGACTTAGGTATGTCACCGGGTCGTCAGATCACACGCCGGTCAGTCCAAGTCTTTGTGCGATCTGCAGAGTCACCAGAAGTCAGTGTGAAGACGGCGAATGGGTCTGTGCGCCGCCATCTAGGTGTCCCGCTATGGGAGGGGGCAGGTTATGGCTCTGAAGTGACAATCACAGGAGATTCATAAAAATAAAAAGTTATATTTGTTGAAATGCTGTAGCACCGGTGCTCAGAGTTCGGGGGGGGGAATCAGGGCCCCATAGGGTCAGCCACCCTCTGCTCCCTCCGCAGCCGCCAGTTATCCTCTTTGAGCTTCTCCAGCTCCATCTCCAGTTCATGGAGCCTGGGGGGGTCAGCCTGCTGTGACCTCAGGTGGTTGTTCTCCTCCTCCATGCGGCTTATGCACTCCTCCAGCTCTATGTACTCA